>NW_027673362.1:0-25872 GCF_964194415.1 Vipera berus
AGATGAAGTATGCTATTAGAATTAGGGGCTTAAAGGAGAATTCTAAAGAAGATTTAAAGCAGCTGATCTCTGAAGCTTTGGAAGCGGTATTGGGCCAGCCAGCATCTGAAATTGAGGGAAGTATGGATAAAATTTTTCGTGTTAATTCATGGATTGCAAGACAGAGGAAGTTACCCAGAGACGTGGTGGTCTATTTTACAAAGAGAGTAATTAGAGATGAAGTCATTCAAGCTGCTTATGATACTAAATTGGTAGTTGCTGAGCAAGAAGTCTTGGTTTTAAAAGAGATTCCTCCAAAGATTTTAAAGAGAAGGAAAGATTTTGCATTTCTTGTACAGGAACTTAAGAAATGTGATATTAAGTTCAGATGGGAGATTCCAGTTGGACTGGTGGTGATGCATGAAGGTAAAAGACATCGTTTGGTTACTGTGGCTCAGGCACGTGATTTTTATAGCAATGTGTTAAAAGCAATCCCCCTACCACTTCTGGAAGCTGCAAAGGGATATGGTGAGGGAAAGCTTCAAGACGTTGCAGATAGACAGACAGAGGAGAATGGTGCTGGAGGGGATCAAGTTACAGTCTCATCGGTTGCTGCAGGAGAGCAGAGGATGACGCGTGCCGCCCTAAGACGAGAGAGACGAGAGCAAGAGCAAGACCAGCAGAAAGTTATGGAATCTCCAAAGCGTACTTACAGTGAAGCTGTGGGAGGGGCGCGGTCTAAAGAAGTTGAAGGGGTCATTTCAGATATGCTCCAAAAGCTTTGGAGTGTCAAGATTGGTGACTAAATTTCTAATTAGAATGTCAATGGATTGAATTCATCATAGAGGAGAAAGAAAGCTTTTTAATATTTAAAACAATTTAAGACTGATGTTATCTGTTTGCAAGAAACGTATATTAGGGTTGTGGACTAAAAGTATTTGTACGCAAGCTTCTAATCAACAACAAGTTGATTTTTCTTAACTTACTATAAACAAAGGTTACCTAATTGGATTATAATTTTTTTAAATTTTTTATTTTATTCTTATTGGAGATTGGAATGGTGTCCTAGACGTATAGATGGATGATCTGGAACTGCGAGATATTTGGCGTGATATATGCAAGAACTATTTTTGATTATAGTTCAGTTTGGTTGGAGATTAATAAGGTTAATAGAGATAGGCGCTTTTGGTGCGTAATTGAGAATTTGTCTAGAGATTAGAGAAATGTGGGAGAATGTAAATAGTAGATGAAAGTTTTTTCTTTGAAATTAATATGAATAAGGATTGGGATTAAGAAATTTTATTTAGCATTTGAGTAAAATTCCTTTTCTGTTTTCTTCCTTTTTTTTCCTAATCTGTAATATTATTACTGTTTGTAATCATTTTACATGAGCCAGAGGGTGATAGAATTAATAGTTTATTGTTGATAGCATATGGATGCTTATGTTTGTTTTTCGTTTTTATACCCTGTATTTAGCTCTGGGAAGTCGGGGGGGGAGGTGGGAATGGGGGAGAGGGATAGGGAGGGTTAGATGGGGGTGGGGGAGGGGGGATTAAAGTTAAAATGTATTGTAAAACTTTTTAAATAAAAAAACAAGAAAGAAGGTTGCAGTTTATTGGAGAGGAGAGCCAGACAGGAAGATGGCTCTGGAAGAAAAGAGAGAGAGAGAGCACATGTAGGGAGTGGGTTTTTATACCATCTGGAGCCTTTTGTTTGGAGTTGTTTCCTGTGGCATGAACTTTGACCTGATTCTGAGTGTGCCTTTCTGGTATTTTGATGGTGGTGGGTTAATCCTATTATGTCCCAAAGGTCATATCCTGCTTCCCTGGGGAGGTGGCTGATGACTCTTAGATTTTGGGTGTCGATTCTAGGGATCTATTCCCAGTTTCCTGATTCCAATCTTTCTGACAAGATTATCATCTGCATTTCTACAGAGCTGGTTTCTGCTGGTTTGGGGGAGGGAGGCTTGGGCATGCTTTTCTGCTTCTTTAAGATATTTTGAGGAAGTATATTTTTCTGCCCAATTAATATTTCCTTCTCTGGGGCGGGGGGGGGCTGACTTCCCAGACTATGGTCCTTGGGATCACGAAGAGTTGGACACAACTTAGCGACTGAACAACAACATAAAACCATAAATGATTTAGGAGCAAGTAGTTAAAGACTGCCTCAGCTAAAATGATCCATTGTGAGCCTTGTTTGTGGTCATCAGAATAATTCAAGCAGGAGTACTAATACCACTTTACAATGCTTTGGTACTAATACCACTTTACAATGCTTTGGTAAGGCCACACCTGGAATACTGCATCCAGTTTTGGTCACCACGATGTAAAAAAGATGTCGAGACTCTAGAAAGGGTACAGAGAAGAGCAACCAAGATGGTTAGGGGGCTGGAGGCTAAAACATATAGGGAACGGTTGCTGGAATTGGGTATGTGTAGTTTAATGAAGAGAAGGGTGAGGGGTGACATGATAGCAGTGTTCCAATATCTCAGGGGCTGCCCCAAAGAAGAGGGAGTCAAGCTATTCTCCAAAGCACCTGAAAGCAGGACAAGAAGCAACGGATGGAAACTAATCAAGGAGAGAAGCAACCTAGAACTAAGGAGAAACTTCCTGACAGTTACAACAATTAACCAGTGGAACAACCTGTCTCCAGAAGCGGTGAATGCTCCAACACTGGAGGTTTTTAAGAAGAGACTGGACAGCCATTTGCCTGAAATGGTATAGGGTTTCCTGCCTTAGCAGGGGGTTGGACTAGATGACCTCCAAGGTCCCTTCCAACTTTATATTATTATTATTATTATTATTATTATTATTATTATTATTATTATTATTATTATTATTATTATTATTATTATTATTATTATTATTATTATTATTATTATTATTATTATTATTACAGTTTTCTTGTGCAGGACACCACTTATGGGTCTCTTTTCCGAAGGACAGAAAACCTCTTTGTCTGTTCACCCAGGCATTCAAAGGGAAAGATGGAATCAAGAACCAGACTGTTAAGATTGCCTTTCAGATTGTTTTCCTCCCCTCTCTTTCTTGTTTTTAAGGATTGTTAGTTTTATTGTTGATGGTTTTATTAAGAAGTTTTTATTATCCATTTGTAAGCTTTTATTTCTGTGATTCGTGGTGCTTGGTTTTTCTATCTCATGATTCATTAAATTCCATTGTCATCTGATATCTCCCTCACTTAAACACACTTTCAGCCTGCTGCTTCTGATGCAACTTCTTTTTTCAGAGATTTTGCATTCTTCTGACAGGTCCCGCTGATCTCATTTTATTCATAAAACTGAATTTCTGTCTTGGTTTCACTTTCTTGACACTGAGTGGCACTCTTGTAGATTTTCTTGCTTGAAATTCATATTAATATCGAATTGGGTACTCTGAGCTCTTTTGTGACCAATGCCATTTGCATTTCATTTGTTTTAATATTTCAGTGGTTGCAAACTTCTCTTTCTCCAGCTTTCCATATGGAATAATTCCATTTTGAATTGCACGTTTTTTTGCGTCAAGAAATATCCTCTTTTCTTTGTCCATAGGTTTTTACATCTTGATTTGTAGTGCTTTTCACCAAAATATTTTAAGCTACTTTTCTTTCCTATGATTACATTTCTCTGACCGGGTTTCTTTCAGTTCGGTTTTCAAAGTGTTGATGAGAATCTTACAAGCCTTTGGGTGACCGTGAAGTATTATGGTTGGCACAGGGGCTAGAATGCAGTATTGCCGGGTAACTCTGCCTACGGTCTGAGGTTCGATCCTGACAGGCTCAAGATTGACTCAGCCTTTCATCCTTCCGAGGTCAATACAATGAGGACCCAATTTGTTGACATTGTAAGTTGCTCAGAAAGTGATGTAAAGCATTATGGGGCAGTATATAAGTCTGAGTTCTATTGCTATTGCTATTATTGCTGGTGTGTGTGTGTGTGTGTGTGTGTGTGTGTGTGTGTGATTTTTTTTGGCTTGCTAACAAAGAATAAAGGGAGACTGATATGAAGGCTGAAACAGGAAATAAGATTTGTCCCATGTCTGGGACTAAGCAAGTGTATTCTGAATGCTTAACAAACATTTAACACACACACACACACACACACACACACACACACACACACACACATATATATATATATATATATATATATAACATTAATATCATCACAGAGATGATTAATATCATTAATATCATCACAGAGATGATATATATATATATATATATATATATATATATATATATATATATATATATATATTAATATCATCTCTGTGATTCCACAGAATTGATCCATAGCTTTTAATGCAGTCCTTCCAAAACACTGCTTTTCATTGGTGTCATCTACAGTTTGGGTAGATTCCTGATAATACCATGGACAGCAATCGTGGGATTCAAATATGTGAACAACCAGTTCTCTGTGTGGATACTGCTTCCGGAAGTCCGTTCTAGGCCTGGGCAACAAAAAATTAGCTACCGGTTCTGCCGAAGTGGTGCGAACTGGCTGAATCCCACCACTGGTGGACAGCCAAGAAAACAAACAGATGGATCATTGCATAAATCATTCCAGAGTTCTCACTCAAGGTACAAATGAACAGGCCCATCTTGCTAAATTGTCTCTGGGGACTTTGCAATAAAAAAAGAGCTAGTTTTGTCTAGTTGTTGAGGCACCAGGATGGAAAGGAAGAGATCATGACTTCAAGTTCTGCCTAATCATGAAAGCTAGCTAGGTGACCTTGGGCCACTCCTTCTTTCTCAGCACAACACACCTCACAGGTTTTTTGTTGTGGGGAAAAATAGGAGGAGGAAGTTGTGTTGGGTGTGTTCTCCACTTTGAGCTATTTGTAAAAATTATAAAGATGGGATATAAATAACCAAATAAACAAAAATATAAAATAAAATAAAATAACAAAGTTAAAACAGAATGGAAAAGTTGGGGTCCTTGGTGCTCTGATGTGCACTGATGATGTTACCTAGTTAGCTAATGAAACATGTGCAAGATAACAACCAAACTCAGAGAGCACCACAGGGCAACCATGAGCCACAAATATTCTATCAGAACTAAAATTGTAAGGTTTAAAATATTAAGGCACATCCTCATGACATACCAATGTTGTTTCTATCCCAGAAAAAAAAAACAGCCCAGAAGGGGTCCAGATAATCCATCTCATCCAGGAACCTCTAGAGTAGGGGTCCCCAACCCCCGGTCTGTGGACCAGTACCGGGCCATGGCATGCCAGCAACAGGTCTGCACAAACAAGCAAAGCCCCATCCACGAGATGCAGGCAGCACACAAAACCACGCACTCTCCAGTCTGCGAAAAAACTTCTCTTCACGTAACTGGTCCCTGGTGCCCAAAAGGTTGGCGGCCTCTGCTCTAGAGCTGCAACATGACCATCTTTACGGTAGATGGACTCAGTTACAATAGTATCAAGTGCACCATTGGAAGACCAGAAGGACCAGGTTAGGGACAGATCATCATAGAGAAAATCTATCTATGCAATTGCCAAAATCAACACCAACTTAAGAGTGCATAATCAGATTTCTCAGGAGAAGTAGCTGATATTGTACACCGCTCTGAGTCCTTCGGGTGAAGGGCGGTATAAAAATCTAATAAATATAAATATATAAATATATATATTTGTTTTAGTGTGTTGTTATAACCTTTATGAATGATTTGACATTTATTTTGATGCACTTTCGTTTTTAACATAGATTAATTAATCATTAATCAGAGTTGTGATGGTGCCGGGCTTAGAGTGCAGTATTGCAGGCTAACTCTGCCCACAGCCTAGAGCTCAATCCTGACCGGCTCAAGGTTGACTCAGTCTTCTATCATTTCAAGATTGGTAAAATGAGGATCCAGATCCTTGGGGACAATATGCTGACTCTGTAAACCTCTCGGAGGGTGTTGTAAAGCTCTATGAAGCAGTATATAGTTCAAAGTGCTATTGTTAACTGCTATTGCCAGTGCTTTTTTTGTAAAAGAAAAAGGTGCCGGAACTCACACATGTCATACAACCCGTCTTGCCTACCCTACAAGGTTCCATCCAAAAAAGGTGCCGGAACTCCGTTCTGAGCGTTCTATGACAAAAAAAGCCCTGGCTATTGCTATTTCTGTTTAAACTTGCATAAAACAGTTACCTTTCTGTTTTTCTTGGAATGATCTGTTGGCCTTTCCATGCTTATCACTTGTTAGAGATCTTCTTTACAGCTTAATATTCTTAATTTTCTCTATTTGCGGGAGCCACAGAAAATGCAAGAGCAAAGCTATTAAGAAATCCTGGCAGATTTTTTTTCCTCCTCTTTCAAATTCTTTTCCCTCATGTTCTACACCTTCTGAAAAACTACATCTGACCAATTTTCCTATTCCGTGTCTAAGTTCAAAAAATTAATGTTGGAGGTTGTTTATTTAAGAATAAATTGAACATGTAGCAAAATGCACACACATATTTTTGTGTGCATGGAAAATAGAGACTCAAGGTCATTTTTCCCCCCAACAAGATATATTTCCAACACTGATCATCTTACTCGGCTATGTGGTAGACATGAAGCCAGGTATCATGGTTAGCTTCAAGAAGTATTTGTTGTTGGGATATAAGACAGAAAACCATTTACTTGTGAGAACTTTTTTCTTTTTTTTTGGAAAAAAAAATCCGCTACATAGCTTGCTAGATATAAACAAGGGATTTGCTTCAGCAAAACTAAAAGGCTTTCTAGACATTAAAGAAAAATAGAAAAAAAAATCCAGTTTTGGCCTCATCACGAAGTTTTAAAAGTAAGTATAATTTCCATCATCCTCTGGGTCTGGTTTTATTAATTTTCCTATGAAATTTTAATTGAAAATGTAGGAACAATTTGCCAGGTTGGAAATGTATTCCAAACCAGAAAATTAAACAGTTTGCTCTTGGAGAGTCAAGTTCTTGAAATTTAACTCTATATTCCGTCCATGTGTGTAAGCTTGAAATGCATACAAGTTTGCTATGATATCTAGAGTTTACACATAGACTCACACTTTTTTAAAAGGGTTTTTTTCCCCCACAATGTGTGACATGGCATCTTCTCTTTGAATAGCAAGCTTCATTTCAGAAATGCCAGTTTCCACTAACGAACGGGTAAATAAAGCAGCGGGAGCTTCTGATGCCCTTCAAACTACTAACACATTCCATTTTTAATCCTGCTTTTCAACCAGCTGTTCCCAAACTAGTTTACAATAATAAAATAATCAAATTAAAATGCCATAAAACTGCAATTAAAACTACATTTAAAACCCATCCATCAAAGCAATTCTGGAAACCAGGAAGACAGGTCTGTAGGTAACAGGAGAGTAACCCCAGTCGACTGTAATTAAATACATCCATAGATGTGGATTTTTTGTTTTTTTTTTATGAAAAACCCTCTTCTCATTCAATCTGGATTTAAGTCTTGTAAGCAAGTCACACCGAAACATAGTGTGAATAGCCTAACTACAAGTCTCCCTCTAAAACTGAAGCTCAAATACTTTGGCCACCAAATGAGAAGAGAAGACTTATTGAGCCTGACGTTGGGAAAGACTGAAGGCGAAAATAAAAGGGGACGACAGAGGATGAGATGAGCAGATAGTGTCATTGACTCAATGAACATGAATGTGGGCAAACTCTGAGAGACAGTGTAGGACAGACATGTCAAACACAAGGCCCGGGGGCCATATCCGGCCCGCGAAGTGGTTTCATGTGGCCCCCGAAGCCATCCTGGAAACAGTGAGGGAACGGCCCCCACTGCCTTGGCCCTGGCCCAGAGACCCTCCTCCTGCCAGAGACCCCCAGATCTGTCCCACTCCTGCCCAGGCCCCCATAGGCACCCTTGATGCCAATGATGTAGAGCTGGCCATGCCCACCCAGTAGGCCATACGCACTCTAGCCACGCCCACCCAGTAGGCCGCACCCACCCTGGCTATACCCACCCGGCCCTCTGAGGGCAACCACAATGCTGATGTGGCCCTCAATGAAATTGAGTTTGACACCCCTGGTGTAGGACAAGAGGAGCTGCTATGGTCCATGGGGTTCTGGAGGCTCGGGCACGACTTAGTGACAGAACAACAATCACGACAATTTAGCAACAAATAACAACTCTAAAGCTTCCTCCTTCCGTTATGTATTCTAGATGACCTCCAAGGTCCCTTCCAACTTTACTATTATGATTATAAGATGGAAAGTGAACAATATTTATATGTTACTTATATATAAGGGTGTAGGTCTATACATATGTTGTATATAGTATGTTTTAAATGTGTGTTATGTAATAATAATAATAATAATAATAATAATAATAATAATAATAATAATAATAATAATAATAGTTGGAAGGAACCTTGGAGGTCATCTAGCCCAACCCCCTGCTCAGGCAGGAAACCCTATACCATTTTGGACAAATGGTTGCCCAGTCTCTTCTTAAAAACTTCCAGTGTTGGAACATTCACAGCTTCTGGAGGCAGGTTGTTCCACTGGTTAATTGTTCTGACTGTCAGGAAGTTTCTCCTTAGTTATAGGTTGCTTCTCTCCTTGGTTAGTTTCCATCCGTTGCTTCTTGTCCTGCCTTCAGGTGCTTTGGAGAATAGCTTGACTCCCTCTTCTTTGGGGCAGCCCCTGAGATATTGGAACGCCACTATCATGTCCCCCCTCGTCCTTCTCTTCATTAAACTAGACATACCCAATTCCAGCAACCGTTCCTTATATGTTTTAGCCTCCAGCCCCCTAATCATCATCAAAGTGTACATGTACACTTTGAGAGGAAGCAACTAAATTTCATTTTTAATGTGTGCCATTGTGCCCACAGGAAAAAAAAAATGACAATAAAGGTTATCTAGTAAGACCAATTCTCCCTAAATTAGAGTTACCAGACATTCAGTGGGCATTGCCTAAAAATAAAATATTGTCTGTTTGTTTTTTGTTTTTTTAGTACAGGTAGCCCTCAACATATCCACAATTGAACCTAAAATTTCTTTTGCTAAGCAAGACAGCTGTTAAGGGAATGAATGTTGCCACATTTCATGTCTTTTCCTGCCACCGTTGTTAAGCGAATCACCGCTTGTTAAGTTAGTAACCCGGCTGGTAAGTGAATCTGACTTCCCCATTGACTTTGCTTGTCAGAAGGTTGCAAAATGGGATCACGTGACCTCAGGACATTGCAACGGTCATAAATATGAATCAGTTGCCAAGCATCCAAATTTTGATCAAATGACCATGGGAATGCTGCAACGGTCGTAAGTGCGAAAAATGGTCATAAATCATTTGTTTCAGTGGTGATGTAACTTCAAACGGTCACCAGATGTGCTATGGTAAATCGAGGACTACCTGTATCTTGTTTTTGTTTTTGGACTATTTTCACAAAGCTAGTTATTCAAACTTTTGTGCATTGTGTCTGCTTCTTTTTTTTCCCCCTCATCATCCATTGACAGTCTGGATTTACTTTATTTATTTCTTGATTCCAACATTCGGCTTCAGTCCAGCCCCTTCAAATCTACGATCGTTCTATTCTGTAGATCATATGACTCATCATACATCCTTATGGTGAAATTTGAAAAGTACATCATCGTTGACTCCATGTTATCGCTAACATATGTTCTTAAGAATATTTGTTGGAAAAATATTGCTGCTAAAAAACCCCCAATCTTTCTGATCCTGGGAAAGCAATTTCATATATTTCAGTTTTTTCCCCCTATAATTGTAATGTTGTAAATGCCAAGAAAGTTAAACAGTTACAGAATTACAAAATTGCCGAATAACAGAGCTGGAAGGGACCTTAGAGGTCTTCTGATCCGAGCCCCCACTCAAAATTTGTTTGAATTGTCTCATTTATCGGAACCATGACAGAGACCATATACCAGGGGTAGGCAACCTTGGCTCTTTTATGACTCATGGACTTCAACTCCCAAAATTCCTGAGCCAGCCATGTTGAGGGGAAAGGGAGAGGTTTCCAAGCTGAGCCATGTTGGCTCAGGAATTCTGGGAGTTGAAGTCCACGAGTCATAAAAGAGCAAAGGTTGCCTACCCCTGCCCTATACAATTCCAAACAAATGGAGCATCCACAACTTCTGTAGGCAAGCCATTCTGCTGATTAATTGTTCTCATTGTCAGGAAATTTTTCCTTCATTCTAGGTTCGATCTCTCTTTGATAAGGTTCCATTTGGACATTAGTATGTTCTCCTTTCTCCCATTTGCCCTGCTTTCCAATTTCCTGTGTTCTCCTTCCCTTGTTCATCTCTGTGATAACCCTTCTCATAATGGGGGTGAGGTGTTACCCCCTGTTGATAGGGCCTGCAACTTGGGCATCCTTCTGGATTCATGGCTCAGTTTGGAAGATCATATAGGAGCCGTGGCCAGGGGGGCTTTTGCCCAGGTTCGCCTGGTGTGCCAGTTATGGCCCTATCTGGACCGAGATGCCCTACGCACAGTCACCCATGCGCTCGTGACCTCCTGGCTAGACTACTGCAATGCTCTCTACATGGGGCTGCCCCTGAGGACCACTCGGAGGCTTCAGCTGGTGCAGAATGCAGCCGCGCGAGTTGTGATGGGGGTCTCCCGATACTCCCATGTAACACCTCTGCTCCGCGAGCTGCATTGGCTCCCGGTTGCCCTCCGGGTGAGATTCAAGGTGCTGGTGATGACCTATAAAGCCCTAAATGGCATGGGTCCGGATTATCTGAGGGAGCACCTGCTGCCAGTGTCAATTTCCCATCGTCCTGCACGCTCCCACAGGGAGGGCCTCCTCAGGGTACCGCCGGTCAAGGATTGCCGACGGGCGATCCCCAGGGGGAGGGCGTTCTCTGTGGGCGCGCCTGCCCTATGGAATCAACTGCCAACGGAACTTCGGACTGCCCCCGACCTTCGTTCGTTTCGCCGGGACCTAAAAACCTGGCTCTTTGAGCTATCTGGTCTGGACTGAGGGGTTTTAATGTTTTTTAAATTGTGATTTTAATTTTTTGGGGCTAGACTTAATTTAATTTTATTTTAATTTTATATTGTATTGTTTTTAAATTTTGCCTTGTAAACCGCCCTGAGTCCTTTGGGAGTAGGGCAGTATATAAACCGAAATAATAATAATAATAATAATAATAATAATAATAATAATAATAATAATAATAATAATAATAATAATAATAATAATAATAATCTATTCACGTTAGCCTTGCCCCAAGAATTGTGCTCTCCTCCATGGCTGCAATGGTCACTAAAGTTGAGGACCACCCGTATAGCCTTTTGAGGACTTCCTTTTTCAGAGACCAGAGTGGGTGGGACATGAGAGGCACAAAACGGGTTGGGTAGTAATGATCAACCAAATTAGTGAAGGAAAGAGAAGCCATGCCCTTTTCTTCCACGGATCCTTCAGTTACAATTGTCCCTTGGCAAGTCAAAGGAGCAAGAGAGGTATAACAACTCCATCTCAGTGTTTGGCCCAGGAGAATATGAGTCACCCCTAATGTGCCCATTTACACATTACAAGCGTCTCCTTCCCAGAAGTGAATCTGTCCAGTGGGGACATTTATTTATTAAATTCATATGCCACTCATCTTGCTTTGACATTTGAAGAACTTGTTGAGACTCACCACTCCTGAACAGAAACGTGGAGTTTGAACTAGATTATTGGCCTTGTCTTTAGCTTTAAATAGGTAGTCCTTGACTTCCAACCACAACTGAGTCCAAAATATCTGTTCCTAGGCAAGACAGTGAGTTAAGTGAGGTTTGCCCTGTTTTATGACCTCTCTTGGCATAGGTGATAAGTGAATCACTGCAGATGTTAAATTAGGAACACGGTTGTTAAGTAAATCTGGTTTCCCCATTGACGTTGCTTGTCAGAAGGTCACAAAAGATGATTGCAGGACCCCGGGACATTGCAACCATCATAAATATATGCCAGATGACAAGCGTCCAAATTTTGATCATCAGTTTTGACATGTGACCACAGTGCAATGATCATAAGTATGAAAAATCATAAGTCACTTTTTACCGTGCCATTGTAACTTTGAACGGTCACTAGACGAATGGTTGTAAGTCAAGGAGTACCTGTATCCTTCTAATGGATGTACCAGCTGTATCATGTTTCTGATATTGAGCCACAAGTACTGTTAGATTAAATCTACACCAGTTTGTTGTAGTAGTTAAAGTCCTAGAAACCTTAACTCTCTCTCTCTCAGCCCATCCCAATGTCACACATTTGTTGTTGCATGGACCTCGAAAATTGGAAATTATTTATGCTGCCTTGAGTTGTACAAAAATAAAGATGGGATATAAATATAAACAAAATCACAACAACAATATTTCATGGTAGCCTGAAGGGGGTTAAGCAATACAATATGGCTATTTAATTATTTGAGGATGTGCATTATGAAAACTGCATGTTATATTTCATACTCTGTCTTGGCCCCAGTGACCTTCTCAATTTTAGACTTATAAATATTCCAGCAGGCCATTCCCAGTTGTAAAACAATTTTGCAGGAACAGCAAATTAGGCTATCGAGGGACAAAGAAGTCTTCACAGTGGGGTGAGGTGGGAGATTGGTTGTGTTGCAGCAGATTTTTAGGTTAGGGAGGGAGAGGAAAAAGGAGAAAGAGAAGAAGGAGACATCATAGATATTTGATCTGGATTTCTTTCACAATTCTCTGTTTTTGCTTTTCACTGAAGTGCATAATAAGAAATTAACATGGCAGGCTCCAGGAATGAATTTCCTGCAGTAAATCCCATTGCTACCAACCGTTTGTGTGTATATGTGTTCATTTTCCATACAGCAAGCCTGATGTGATGTTGAACTAATTTATTTTAATTCTTTTTGGCATTAGTATGTTGGGCTGGGCATCGTTACTGTTAGGGTTTGGGTGACGCTCTATTGATTTTATAGCTGATTCTGACATTCATACGAATGCCAGTGATATGGTTTAGTTATTTCCCAGTCTTTTGAACTGGGCTGGTGGAGCATCCATAAACAAACCCAAAATAGATTTTGCAGCTTTGGAGGACATTCGAAGCCTCGGTTAAGAGGTCTTCTCCATGCTGCCTAGCAGTTTATTATGGTCAACACTTTGACTCTTTCTCAAGTAATGATTTGCCCATTGGCACAGTGTTACACTTGTATTTTGGGCAAATGTTGATCATAGCAAGGAGGATGTGAAAGCATCTGAACAAGAAGCAATGGAGGGAAACCTATCATGGAGAGAACCAGTCTAGAACTAAGGAGAACAATTAATCAGTGGAACAATTTGCCTCCAGAAATGTGGAGGCAAACACTGGAGGTTTTAAAGAAGAGATTGGACAAACCTTTGTCAGAAATGCTATAGGATTTCCTGCTTGAGCAGGGGATTGGACTAGAGGACCTCCAAGATCCCTTACAACTCTTTTGTTCTGTTCTGTTCTGACCTTGGCTGGTTCAAGAGCTACTTGGCTTCTGGTGAGAAGAACCAGCAGTGAAATAACTTTATTGGGAAAGAAGCACTTGCATAAAGAGGTTAAAACTCAAACAATTTGCAATTACTGTTTTAGCTGTTAAAGTTAGATAGATAATGTTTCTTATTTTTAAACTTGAAGTTTGCACCTGTAAATAAATGCAGTAAAACTACTTCGGGGGGAGCATTCAATTCTTTGTTAAGTGATGGTAATTATCTCCCCAAAAATTTTATGCCAAAAGGGAATAGCTTTATTGCGTGACCGCAGCAAAAAAATTTTTTTTAAAAAAATACCCTTTTAAAAAAACTGCCCACCATTGGAGAACTCCAGATAAAAACTGAGATGTGGATTAGCAAGGCTTCTTCAATTGCTACAGTTAGGAAAAAAAAACCCTATAAAGTTAAAATCATGAGACATCAGAAGAAAGAACTACAATGTTATCAAACTTTCAAGGAAAAGCCCAGTTGCCATTTGGAAAAGCACCTTTGGGACAACCATGACTTGGATGATTGAGAACCTCCACAGACAATGGATTTTATAATTCATCTCAATAGACTATAACAGTGATGGTGAACCTTTAAGACCTTTTAGACATCGAGTACCCAAAGTGCAACCCAAAAACCAGTTATGTATCGTTGGGTGCTGGGTGGGCGTGGCCCATTGCGTGGGTGTGGCCAATTGCATGGGTGTGGCCCATTTGTGGGCGTGGCTGTGGTGGTAACAGCAGACTGGGTGGGACTAAAAAGTTCTATCAATCAATTCCAACTTTGCGAGATCCGGTTTTTTTCCCCACCAGAAGTTGAAAACGATTGATTGATTGAACCTTTTTTTTTTGCACATGGCGTCCTAAAGTGAAAAGGTTTTATAAAACCCAACTGAAGACCAAGGACTGGGCAATGGCACGTGTGCCCACAGAGAGGGCTCTGCATGCCACCTGTGGCACGCGTGCCATAGGTTCGCTACCACGGTACTATAACATGACAATACTTTAGATATATGGTAAGGTTGTGTCTATACAGTACCTGTCTGAGTATCACTTCACAGTTTTAATAGTGATTCACAAAAACCAAAAGTGACTCCCAGCGCAGGTAAAACAACACCACAGTTGAGTAGAATTTCTGCCAGCCAAGAGGGCAATTTTCTTCCCCCAAGACTATCTTCTTTTTCCTTTATTCCACCCACCCATCTGTTACATGAACCTTAGGTCTGGGCTAGTTCGATTATAGGCTGGATCCAGGTCTGAGAGAAAGCTTTCCTCAGCTCTCTCTTCCTATTTCTATCCCAGTATTCCATTACTTATTTATTTATTTATTTATTTATTTATTTATTTATTTATTTATTTATTTATTTAATTGGATTTATATACCGCCCCTCTCCCAAAGGACTCGGGGCAGTGTACAGGGCAGTTAAAACATGGTATACAAAGTTAAAAAAAAACATTAAATTAAGTTAAGTTAGCCCCAACAAGACAAATTCTAAAGTTTAAAATCCCAATCCCTCAGTCCAGGCTGGCAAGCTCAAATAACCAGGTTTTCAGGTTGCGGCGAAAAGAGCGAAGGTCGGGAGCCATCCGGAGCTCAACAGGGAGCTGATTCCAGAGGGCAGGCGCACCCACAGAGAATGCTCTCCCCCTGGGGGCCACCAGCCAGCACTCCCTGGCCGACGGCACCCTGAGGAGGCCCTCTCTGTGGGAGCGCACAGGACGATGGGAAGTTGACGCCAGCAGAAGGTGCTCCCGTAAATAATCTGGACCCATGTCATTTAGGGCTTTATAGGTCATCAACAGCACCTTGAATTTTACCCGGAAGGCAACTGGGAGACCCCCATCACAACTCGCGCAGCCGCATTCTGCACCAGTTGGAGCCTCCAAGTGGTCCTCAAGGGCAGCCCCATGTAGAGAGCATTGCAGTAGTCTATTCAAGAGGTCATGAGCGCATTTGAGGGGCTGCCCCAAAGAAGAGGGAGGCCAGCTTATTTTCCAAAGCACCAGAAGGCAGGACCAGAAACAATGGATGGAAACTAATTAAGGAGAGAATAATTAAGAAGAAACTCCCTAACAGTGAGAATAATGAACCAGTGGAACAACTGGCCTTCAGAGGTTGTAGGGGCTTCATCACTGGAGGGTTTTAAGAGGTTTTAGGTGGACAGCCACTTGTTTCAAATTGTATAGGGTCTCCTGATTGAGCAGGGGGTAGGACTAAAAGACCTCCCAGGTTCTGATAGATTGATCTCTCCCTCTCTGAAAATCCCAGTTTCTGCATCTTAGCTATGTGGCTTAAGAACCTAACCTTTCCTGCATTCTGTCCCATTTCCCTGAAGATTCTATGTTGCAGGTACAATATATTTCAGGAATAAGGGAGTACATTTATAGAAATACTGATGTCAAAACCATACACCTCTTGACAAAGTCAAGAACCTCCAACCTTGTAGATCAACCTGTTTACCCAAAATCACAGTTGCAGAACAAGCAGGGAGCAGGTGTGCTGTGGAAATTCACTTGTCAGACAAATAGCTCTGAATGGGAGAAAAGATGTTCACTAAAGAGAAAGCAAATAAACAACTCATCTTGCAGATTCAAACCCCACTGTAGATTGTGCCTTGAGTGAAGATTTGTTCCCAGTATCCAAAATAACTCATAGATCAGAACAGAATGACAATGTACCATAGTTGGAAGGGACCTTGGAGGTCTTCTAGTCCAACCATTGGCTTCCAGTTGCCCTCCGGGTGAGATTCAAGGTGCTGGTGATGACCTATAAAGCCCTACATGGCACGGGTCCGGATTATCTTAGGGAGCACCTGCTGCCAGCATCAACTTCCCATTGTCCTGTGCGCTCCCATAGAGAGAGCCTCCTTAGGGTGCCGCCGGTTAGGGAGTGCCGGCGGGTGATCCCCAGAGGGAGGGCGTTCTCTGTGGGTGCGCCTGCCCTTTGGAATGATTTACCTGTGGAACTCTGGACCGCCCCCGATCTGCGTTCATTTCGCCGGGACCTGAAAACTTGGCTTTTCGATTTATCAGGCCTGGACTGAAGGGGTTTTAGCTTTTTAAACATTGTTTTAATTGCTAGGCTTAATTAATTTAATTTATTTTAATTTTATACTATCTTTTATATTGTATTTTATGCTGCCCTGTAAACCGCCCTGAGTCCTTCGGGAATAGGGCGGTATAGAAATATAAATAAATAAATAAATAAATAAATAAATAAATAAATAAATAAATAAATAAATAAATAAATAAATAAATAAATAAATAAATAAATAAACAAACCCCCTGCTCAATCAGGAGACCCTACACCGTTTCAGACAAATGGTGGTCCAATCTCTTCTTAAAAACCTCCAGTGTTGGAGGGCCCACAACTTCTGAAGGCAAGCTTTTCTCCTGCTTTAGTCTCCAGTCCCCTAATAATCTTTGTTGCTCCTTATTTTTGTTGCAGCTGAGATGATGAAAGGCCTGGAGACTAAAACATATGAAGAACGGTTGCACGATTTGGGTCTGGTCAGTCTAGAGAAAAGAAGGACTGGGGGGGGGACATGATAGCAGTATTCCAGTATTTGAGGGGCTGCCACAAAGAGGAGGGGGGTCAACGTATTTTCCAAAGCACCCTTCTAGTATTATTCTGATCGATCGATCGATTGATCGATCTACACTTTTTCTAGCGTCTCAATGTATTTTTATATTGCGGTAACCAAAACTCGATGCAGCAATTTTGTTGTTTAGATAGCACACTTTCCTATGCCAGTGTTTCCCCCTGAATTCTGCTGGCTCTTCACATGATCCATGAAACCACAAAGCTGCACCACTCATCAACCTCCTAACGAAACGAAACTAGACTAAACAAAAACCTCTTATGTGTGAAATAGCTGTCAGTCTATCAAAATAAATAAATAAATGAAGAAGCAAAATTCTCTGGACCTCTTTTTTCATATAAACATCTATTAAATCTCTCTACATTCAGCCATTAGAATAAAAAAAATCAATAAAGGGATCAATACCACCTTAAAAAAATCAATTCTACTCATATGCATTATACACTGGGAATGGAAGGAAAAGGCAAAATGATGTAATAGGTGAGGGATCACAACTTTATTACTAAACTAGACCCTACAATTAAAGTGGAACAGGATATAACCAAGAATCTAATTTTTATCAATAAGTCCTTTTAGGGCAATACTGTCCTACCTCTAAATTAGGCATTCCCAATCTTGGCAACTTTAAGACATGTGGACTTCAAGTCCCAGAATTCCCCAGCCAGCATGGGTGGTGGGGAATTCTAGGAGTTGAAGTCCACATGTCTTAAAGTTGCAGGATTGGAAACCCCAGGTCTAAACTGTAAATTAATTAACAGACCTGATTTTTCTACATCTCCCACATGGGATGAAGATGGACTGGAGACCAGGTGTTAACCAATCTGGTCTATTACTTCTGATCAGTGAAGATGAAACTGGAGAGTGTAATTTCTCTAAGTTAGGGTGGGCTGCAACACCAGAAAAGGTCTTGAATAATGAGGATCACATTCTAAAACTGCATCAGGTCAAGATCTATTTGGGGAGAAAATTAGAAAGCATGAATGAAATGCCTTCCATCTTTCTTTTCTAATAAAAAAGAAGCAAAAAATACCCCATACAAGTAGTATTGGATAACCAGAATGCAGAAATAGATAGGAGAGAGAGAGAGAGAGAGAGAGAGAGAGAGAGAGAGAGAGAGAGAGAGAGAGAGAGAGAGAGAGAGAGAGAGAGAGAGAGAGAGAGAGAGAGAGAGAGAGAGAGAGAGAGAGAGAGAGAGAGGACAGAACAGAACAGAATAACAGAGTTGAAAGACAGATAGATACTACATGATCCTTATCAAGACAACAGCAATTTTCCCTGTATATATGATATCCCTTTAACAATTCTCTGGCTCTTAAATATATATATTAGCAATCCAAAAATTTTTTTACACAAATATGAGCTGTCACTGCTGTGACTACTGCCTGTTGATGGCCTTGGGTTAGGCTGAAACAGGAAAAATAAGATTTGTCCCATGTTTGGGGCCTAGCAAGGTAATCTAAATGCTTAACAAACATTTCACACACACACACACACACACACACACACACACACACACACACACACACACACACACACACATATATATATATATATATATATATATATATATATATATATATATATATATATATATATATATATATATATATATATATTTCTGAGCCACACAAGAACTAGTCACAAGAGCGACCAACTACCCAGGACCTATATAAATGAACAAGACACTTCACCCCAAACCCCCACTGAAGATGTTACCTAGTTTGGTAACAAAATGCCTGGGAACTAAACAACAAGCTTGAAGAACAGCTTCCTGTCAAAAAGTCTTGAGAAACTTCAAGGGAGCATGGTTAACTTTTTGCTGTTTCTCCCTACCAACTAGGATGCAGTGGGAAGCAACCTTTTAACCTCCAAGCTGAATATATTCATTATGTCTAGTAACAGACGATAGACCTATGATTCAGTTATCTAATCTAATGGCACACATTTCCTCCTTTCATTCCATCAAAGAACCTGCTCAGTGGAGTGCTAATAATGTTGGCAGTAGGTTGTTCTGACAGAAAACAAGCTTTAATATATACACATTCGCAGCAGCTTCTGTGTCAAGGAAACTTGAAGATCACGTCTAAGATTATGCATTATCTTGGGTCAACCTGGCCTACATGCATAAAACTTCAAAACTTTGATTTGACATTCTACAATTCAGCTTTCCCTCTTCCCCCTTAAATAAGCTTCTCCTTCATTTACTACAAAATTATGTTTCCCTCCAGAAAGCCACTGTTTTATTTATTAGGTATCATTGAATTTTATTTGCCGGCAGTGCAAGTGCTTTAAAACATTAATAATGTTTCTGTTCAAGAAAGGCTGTCTCCCCTCCCCCGTTAGGAAATCATTTCGAGTCTTCAGAATACAAACAATTTCAACAATAACAAGGAAAAAAAGCACCAAGCATCGTCTCCATATCATTAACTGGATACTTTGGCAACCATACAACTCCAATTTTTTATATTAAAATTATTAGAAACCACAAGTAGCCCTTGACTTAGCATCACAATTGGGACCAGAGTTTCTAAGTAAGACGATTGTTAATTGGGTCACATTTGATTTTGCAAGATTTTTTTTTGCTACAGTAATTAAGCAAATCTCTGTGATTGTTGAGTCCCTCATGTGGCAATTAAAGAATTTCAGCTTTTCCCATTGACTTTACTTTTTGGAAATCATATGGCAGGCATCTTCAAACTTGGCCCTTTTATGACTTGTGGACCACAACTCCCAGAATTCTTCAGCCAGGCACTCTGGCTGAGGAATTCTGGGAGTTGAAGTCCATAAATGGGAAGTCCATAAATGGTGATCCCATGACCACAGTACAGTGCAATTGTCATAAATACATGCGATGACAAGTGCCCGACTTTGGGTCTCAGGACTGTAAGGAAGACTGGTTATAAGTTACTTTTTTCAGTGCCATTGTAACTTAGAACAGTTGTTCAAAAAATGGCTGTAAATAGAGGACTACTGTATACTGAACCAGTTTATTGTTTTATTTGGACCTGTATTGTTAACAGTATGCTTTACTGAGCCATGAACCTCTTGTTTATAGGTCACAATAGTTTGTGGCAGTGGTGGGATTCAAATACGTGAACAACCAGTTTATATCTGGGTGCCGCTTCCGGAAGTCCATTCTGGGCCTGGGCAACAAAAAATTAGCTACCGGTTCTGCCGAAGTGGTGTGAACTGGCTAAATCCCACCACTGGTTTGTGGGCAGATAAAGACCATGGGACGCTGTGGCTCAGTGGGTTAGGACGCTGAGCTTGTCAATCAGAAGGTCGGCAGTTTGGCGGGTCAAATCCCAACTGCCGCGTAACAGAGTGAGTGCCTGTTACTTGTCCCAGCTTCTGCCAACCTAGCAGTTCGAAAGCACGTAAAAATGCAAGTAGAAAAATAGGGACCACTACGGTGGGAAGGTAACAGCGTTCCGTGCGCCTTTGGCGTCTAGTCATGCCGGCCACATGACCACGGAGACGTCCTCGGACAAGCGCTGGCTCTTCGGCTTTGAAACAGAGATGAGCACCGGCCCCTAGAGTCAGAAATGACTAGCACACATGTGCGGGGGAACCTTTACCTTTACCTTATAATTGCATATTGATGATGAATGAACCCATGCTAATTGTAGTTTATTCAACAGGTCACAGTTAAGCAAACTTCATGATTCTACAATTTCATCCCCTTGTTCATTGTCTGTGCCCCTATTTGAATATGGGAAGGTAACAGCGTTCCGTGCGCCTTTGGCGTCTAGTCATGCCGGCCACATGACCACGGAGACGTCCTCGGACAAGTGCTGGCTCCTCGGCTTTGAAACGGAGATGAGGACTAGAGTTGGAAACGACTAGCACACATGTGCGGGGGAACCTTTACCTTTACCTTAAAGACCATGGTGGGTGGATCTGAGACATACATGTGAGTGGGGACAGGATTTATTTCCCCTCTTATCATGGGAATTTAGTGGTGTGAGAAATACTTCATGCAGGGAATAATGAAGGCTAGAACTGTGCAAAGTGCCATCAAACCTCTGGGAGGAGGTTTCAAAGTACTTCTAGCAAGACTACCCAATTCTATAATAGTTTTGGTCTGTATGCCATCCATCTGGTAAACCCTCAAGATTCGTTTTTCTTGCCATGCACATGTATACATAATCCGAACTAGACGGTATTGTTTCTTTCTGTCAAATAATATATGTGGGTATATGCATAATTGTGTGTGTATGTATGTGTGTATTTATTTTTGTCATATTTATGTAGTGTATATTGGAGGTGATGACCCTTTGTGAGCTGTACGAAACAAAATGTGCCGATCAGTGTGCATTCAAAGTGACAATAAAGTTATTCTTCTTCTTCTATTATTCTAAATGCAAAGACTTAAAATACACTTGAATAACAGAAAAAAACAGAGTTATAAGGGACCTTAGAGGTCTTCTGGTCCAACCCCCAGCTCAGGCAGGAGACCCTATACCATTTCAGGCAAATGGTTGTCCAATCTCTTCTTAAAAAATTTCCAGTGTTGCACCGTTCACAACTTTTGAAGGCAAGCCGTTCCACTGATTAATTGTTCTAACTGTCAGAAGATTTCTCCTTATTTCTAGGTTGGTTCTGTCCTTGATTAGCTTCCATCCACTGCTCCTTCTTCTGCCTTCAGATGTTTGGAAAATAGATTGACTCCCTCTTCTCTGTGGCAGTTCCTTAGATATTGGAACACTGCTATCATGTCTCCCCTCATTCTTCTTTTTACTAGACTAAAGGTAAAGGTTCCCCCGCACATGCGTGCTAGTCGTTTCCGACTCTAGGAGCTGGTGCTCATCTCCGTTTCAAAGCCAAAGAGCCAGCGCTTGTCCAAGGACATCTCCGTGGTCATGTGGCCGGCATGACTAGACGCCAAAGGCGCACGGAACGCTGTTACCTTCCCACCGTAGTGGTCCCTATTTTTCTACTTGCATTTTTACATGCTTTCGAACTGCTAGGTTGGCAGAAGCTGGGACGAGTAACAGGCGCTCGCTCTGTTACGCGGCACTGGGGATTTGACCCGCCAAACTGCCGACCTTCTGATCGACAAGCTCAGTGTCCTAACCCACTGAGCCACCACTAGGCATACCCAATTCTTGCAACTGTTCTTCATATATTTTACTTTCAGCTTAGCCTAGTTATCTTTGTTACTCTTCTCTGCTCTCTTTCTGGAGTCTCAATAACTTTTTTTTATATCATGGTGACCAAAACTGGATGCAATATTCCAAGTCTGGTCTTACCAATACACAAAATTATACTCCAAGCCCAACAGAGACAATGCCTTGAAAAACAGACCTAGTAAGAAAGAGAAGAAGGTAATATAAATATTTCTGCCTTCTTCCCACTATTTTAAAATGGTGGGGAAAGGAGTTTAATGGGGGAAAAATGCCTTAAGCATCAGAGAGGCACATAGCACTAGGTCATCTTTGAAGCCATCGGGCCCCTCCCCAACAGCCCAAAAAGAATTTTAATTGGAATACTTAGACATCTTTTTTCTTTGCTATCCCAGAAAAAAGATGGCAGTATATTTTTCCTCTGTAATTTATAGTTCTGTCACCAGATACCAGAGCATAGCTCAGATGGAATCTGAGGACCTTATGTGGCCTGCAGAATGTAAATTATCCATTTGTCTTATTGGGTTATTTATACGCAAGATATTTGGGGGTCCCAAAAGATTGACAGAGAAAACCTTTCTGGAATGAGTTGGAAAAGAAAAAAATGTATCATTGTTTAAACATTAAAGTATAAAATGTATAAACAGATCTTCGTGGATCCTAGCATCTTTACATTCAGATGCAAGCCAATTCAAACAATTTACAATGAAATCCTTTTACAACAAAATTCTCCAGAACTGGGCCTTTAAACCAAATGTATAGCTTAAAAACCCATTAAAAATCTTAAATGTAATAGAATTAGAAGACACAGTAGCTCTGTTTTAATGAAAAGCCTGAACCTATCAACCCTCAGTTGGTGCTGAAAATTTAGAATGCACATCCCGAGCTGTAAACAAAGGAAGGAATTCCACAACTGAGATAACTTTAACAATAGATGTTTTTTTTATCGGCTTGCCATGTAGCAAATCCATGCCAAATACTGAATGTTGAACTACTCGGTAGTGAGATGGCAAAAATTTGCTTTTGCTTTTTTGGACCATTCTCTTTAAATTTGATAATAAAGAAATTGCTTTGCTTCAAAGCAAAAAAAGAAAGAAAGAAAGAAAGAAAGAAAGAAAGAAAGAAAGAAAGAAAGAAAGAAAGAAAGAAAGAAAGAAAGAAAGAAAACTTAGTTGATTAGATGTAACTTTCCTTTATAAATTGGCTGCAGCTACATAGAAGTCTAATAGGTTAGAATGCAGTTTTGCAGGCTGACTCTGCTCACTGCCAGAAGTTCGAATGTGACCGGCTCAAGGTTGACTGAGCTTTTGGGAGGGGCACTATGCTGATTTAAAATATTCTGTAAATCCCTTAGAAAGGGCTGTAAAGCGTTATGAAGCAGTATATACATTTAAGTGCTGTTGTTATTGCTATTCCTGTAGTGGTTCCATGCTTCTACCCTTAGCTTCAACATTTTAATTAATTAATAATGAGAATGTTGCCTCCCTGGCCTTTTGAAAATATGAACAGTTGGAGAAGCTACAAAATGATTGGAGAGATATGAACCAGATTTTTTTTTTTAAAAAAAAGTAGAATCACTGCTGCCATCTCACGGTAAGAATGCAAATTTAGTTCTATCACTAACACAAAATTTCTTAAGAATGAAGCAGAAAAGTGGATATATATGCAACAGGAAAAAAAACGTTCTCCATGATTTTGAAATAACAGCTTTTTAAGTATACAAATTGTTATGTATCCAGGTGAAGAGAACACATACACACTTACATAGCAGTCACCACCAGGGGGCGTTGAACTGTAACTGTTTTGGCGGGAACCCAGTTTCAGTGGGAAACAGAGGTTCAAACCGATTGGCCGGCTGCTCACCTGGCCAGGTATAAAAGGAGGGCAGGTAACCCCTATTTCCCCAGTACAGTCACTTCCACCGAATAAAGATCTGCCATGCTGTATTCATTGTCTCGGCGGCCTCCCTGCTCTCCAGAACCCACTACACAACAACACAAATTTTGCTCTAGACATCTAGCCTCACAGTCTGCGATATCACTCCATTTGATACATGAATTCATCAATGTGGAATTGTATTCTATCAATCAATCAGAATAGAGCTGGAAGGGACCTTGGAGGTCTTCTAGTCCAACCCCCTGCTCAAACAGGAGAACCTATACCATTTCAGACAAGTGACTGTCCAGTCTCTTCTTAAAGACTTCCAGAGATGGAGCGCCCACGATTTCGGAAGGCAAGCTGTTCCACTGGTTAATTGTTCTCGCCGTTAGAATGTTTCTCCTTAATTCCAGGTTGCTTCTCTCCTTGACTAGTTTCTATTAGTATCTATTGTGCTGACTTGGTTTCACTCAGATACTATTCAGATAGGCTTTCTTGAGTTTCTAGCATCTTACTTCAGCTGCCATTTGCTTTAATTAATGTTGCCATGATGTTTGTTGAGCTTAGTTCTTGCCTTCTGCAACTGACTGATGGGGATTTTCCCAATGCCGGTGGTGTTCAAATGGTACTCCGGTTGTGTTGGGATTACACCCAAGGTGCCCGTGATTATTGGTGCTACCTTTGCTTTCTTTTGCCCACGAGATGGGCAGCAAGTAAATTTGATAATAAAAGAGAAAGAGCTGGAGAAGATAACAAAATACAAAAGACCTGAAAATAGAAATAGAATGAAATCTAGAAGTCGTTCTATTTCTATTTGCAGGTCTTTGTATTTTGTTACCTTCTCCAGTTCTTGTCTATTATCAGATTTATTTGCTGCCCATCTCATGGTTTAGGGTTAATGTTTGTGTTCTTATATCCCTTGTTCTTCATTTGTCTCTATGCCTGGTTCTTTGACTGTGCTTGTTGATTTATTCATTGTGTCTTTTTTCAGTCCTGGAAATTAGCTTGTTCCACGTGCTGTCTTTTCAGATTGCTAACCACATACGAGTTCTGATCTGATTTAGTTATCGCCTCTATTGGCAATGCAAGAAGGTCAAAGTTCTGATGTATTTGAAGACAATTCCTTCTGTCACATCATAAAGTGACGGATTAATCTATCTCTTGCCAAAATTGTTTTGCTTTCAAAACCAAAGTTTAAACCCCAGTAAAATTGGGATAAATGTTTTATTTTTGCAGCTGTTTCAAAACCATGAGAGAACCTTGCTGTTGTTAGGGGTTATTTGAGGTAGTTCATCTCTTCCAGGGTTGAAAGGCTGAAGTTAGTTTGAAAGAATGTGTATTTAGCCTTTTTTTCCCCCCAGAGGAACTTGACAATGTGAACAAAAAAAGGAAGAAAAATGGAACTGTGACTCTGTCAAGCTTTGTAATTGTTTGCAATTATTTACATTCTAATCAGATATTCTGATATTATTCTTGATAGTTTGAATCAGGAGGAAGGGAAGAAGGAAAAAATGTATGCCCAGGTGATTTACATTTGGATGCTTGACAATCGATTCATACTTATGACAGTTGCAGTGTCCCAGGGTTATGTGATCATCTTTTGCGACCTTCTGACAAGCAAAGTCAATGGGGAAGCCAGATTCATTTAACAACTGTGTTTCCAATTTAACAACTGCAGTGATTCACTTAACAAATGTGGCAAGACAAGTCATAAAATGGGGCAAAACTTAACAAATTTCTTCCTTAGCAACATATATTCTCGGCTCAGTTATGGTCATAAGTCGAGGACTGCCTGCATTTTACTAAATATATGTTATGAATGATATGGGAAGGTCCAGAAGCTCTTAGACATTTCTAAAGGGTCCAATATTTCTTCTTTTTTAAAAAAAAATAT
>NW_027673361.1:0-25601 GCF_964194415.1 Vipera berus
TAGTTTTTCAAAGTACAGTTAGTTCTTGACTTATGATCACAACAGAGCGCAAACTTTCTGTTGCTAAGCGAGACAGGGGTTTTGTCCCATTTTTATGAACTTTCTTGCCAGAGTTATTAAGTGAGTCACTGCAGTTTTTTAAGTTAGTAAAATGATTGTTAAATAAATCTGGCTTCCCCATTTGTCCCCATTGTCAGAAGGTCACAAAAGGTGATCGAGTGACCCCAGGACATCGCAACCGTTGTAAATATGAGTCAGTTGCCAGGCATCTGAATTCCGATCACGTGACTATGGGGATGCTGCAACAGTCATAAGTGTGAAAAATGGTCGTAAGTCACTATTTTCACTAAACGAACTGTTGTAAATCAAGGAGTACCTGTATACAGCCTGTTTCTAAGGGTTTACCATGGGTTTTTGCCTGTCTCCCATCTCAAAATGGTAAAAAGCAGTATTGTCAGCGTTAATGATAGGGAGAGGGTCTGTGGTCTACTCAGAGTGGATTCAACTCTGGAGCTTCTGGTGGGTCCATTATGGAGCAATCCTCTTTTATGATCTTCAGTTGGGGAGTCTTGGAGAGCGTCTTTTTTTCCTCTTTTTTTGTCCTTTCCCCTTGTTGCTTAGGATCATGAACTGACCAGATGACTGTTAAAATTATTTTAATAAGTGATTATATCGGCATCACTTTGAGGATGATAGTTGTTTAAAATATTGGAACAATAAGCAGGATGCCTTGAGCTCCAGCTGCTGACGGTAATAGTTCCGGAGAGCTTGGGTTGGTCCCTGCAGTACTAAATGGTCCCTGCAGCCCTAAATAACAAAAACAGCAATAATAGCAATTCTAATTTGCTCAAAGTCTTTCTAAGGGATTGTGCAGCACAGATTCCAGGTAGTCCTTACTTAACTGGTCCTTACTCATTCAACAAGTTACAATGACACTGAACAAGGACGCTTATGGATGATCCTCCAAGCTGCAGCCATCACAGTGTCCCCCCTATGATTGCAATTTGGGTGTCTGGCAACTGGCACACAATTACAACAGTTGTAGCATCTCACAGTCACATGATTGTTACTGCTAAGTTTGTAAGCCGCCCTGAGTCTTCGGAGAAGGGCGGGATATAAATGGAATTAAAATAAAATAAAATTAAAAAAATGATTGCAATTTTTGACCTTCACAGCCAGTTTCCAACAAGCAAAGCTAATGGAGAAGCCAGCAGTAATTCACACGTTGAAGTTACATGATGTGCTTAATGATCGCAGGTAATTCATTTAATGGAAATCATCTTGTCAATCAGCATGGTCATGTGATTTTTATTTACTTTTTTGCTTTATAACTCCTTTGTTTAGCAATGGAGTTCTTGTTCCCAATTATGGTTGTTGACTGAGGACCCCCTGTCTGGGAAATGTAGACCATCTTTATCCAACAAATGACATGGTTACATAAGCACTCCAAAATGATGCTGTGCACCCAAAGTGAGTTTTGGGTCCCAGGGACCATGGCATCTGTTCATATAGGGGGAAAAAAGCCTCAAAATGGCTAGGTGGGTTTTCCAGAGGATTTGGCTGCCTTAATGTTTCAAGAGTGGAGGTTTGCTTATGTTTGTGTGTTCTGCAAAATGCTTCTGTAAAATGCTGGCACAGCTCTAATAAATAATGCGCTCCATGAAAACAGCAGTAATGTGCTTGAGGCAAGGGAATTTAGAATGGAGGAACTTGAAGCTTAAAGGAAATTACTTAAATTACTTATATATAATTTCCTAGCATTACATCCACTTTTCTAGCCCCAGTGGGTAGCTTATAACAGGGCTTTTCAACCTTTTCACCCATTGTACCACTTTTAGGATATGGCAACATCTGAGTCCCACCAGTTGCCTAGCAAGGTGTCAAAAACTTGATCAAAAAAAAAAGGAAAAAAGTGATGAAGTACAGGTAGTCCTCGACTTACAACAGTTCGCTTATTTACTATTCAAAGTTACAATGGCACTGAAAAAGTGCCCCCCAAGCCACAGCCGAGCAAGACACCTGCCTGCCCGCCCGGCGGCGCTTTTCCTCCTGTCTGAGGTTTTCATTGTTGTGAGCATTTCTGTTGAGGATTGGCAGCGGGGGTGGGGGGGTGTTTGGTTTTTATTCCCCTCCCGCATCTGCTGGGTGGTTGCAGCAGGTTTTGGTCACTTCACATGACCCTGGGACACTGTGACCATCATAAATATGAATCAGTTGCCAAGCATCTGAATGTAAATCACAAGACCCTGGAGATGCTGCAACATTCCAACTGATTGGTGCTTCTTCTGGGCTTAGCAGAAGCACCAGGGCCAGTGCTGAGTTCCAGCTGGAGCCTGGTGCTGATCCTGGCGCTTCCGCTGCGCCCTGACAGCCCCAAAGAAGCGCTGATCCTGGCGCTTCCGCTGAGCCCTGACAGCCCTGCAGCTCCAGCTGTCTCTCACTGAGG
The DNA here is from genome assembly GCF_964194415.1 of Vipera berus. Taxonomy (NCBI): domain Eukaryota; kingdom Metazoa; phylum Chordata; class Lepidosauria; order Squamata; family Viperidae; genus Vipera; species Vipera berus. The sequence goes on from NW_027673361.1 coordinate 2,447, forward strand.
CTTGTGTGGTGCTGCCATCAGTTCAGTTCCTTCCCCTCCCCCACTATCACTTTTCTAGGATGATTGCATACCACCTGCCAGGTGCCAATGTACCACGGGTGGTACCCGTATCACTGATTGAAAAGCCCTGGCTTATAATGCTACTGTCAAGCCACAAGTCCACAACATTGGTTCACATTATTAGGATACCACAGCTGCACATGAAACCAAGCAAACAGTACAAACAATGGTTGCTGGAACTGGGTATATCTAGTCTAATGAAGAGAAGGACTAGGGGTGACATGATAGCAGTCACCAATATCTCAGGGATTGCCACAAAGAAGAGAGAGTCAAGCTATTCTGCAAAGCTCCTGAAGTCAGGACGAGAAGCAACAGATGGAAACTGATCAAAGAGAGAAGCAACCTAGAACTAAGGAGAAATTTCCTGAGCTTTAAAACAATAAAACAGTGGAACAACTTGCTTCCAGAAGTTGTGGATGCGGTTTTAAAGAAGAGATTGGACAACCATTTGTTTGAGCAGGGGGTTGGACTAGAAGACTTCCATGGTCACTTCCAAGTCTGTTATTCTGTTAGTTGCCAGTGATATGCAAGCCAGGAGATTTTTTGAATGCTTCAGCAGTGGTTAATGGAGAAGGATACATTGGAAGGGAAGAGGGCAGAAAGAAGGGAATGGAATACCATATGAGGAATCCATGTCTTTGAGGCCTAATTCCAAGCAGCCCCAACGTGGCAGAAAAACCTTAGATTTTTCGGTGTGTCTTTCCTGCTATCTAGTACCATCTAGGTTTTTGCAGCCCACATATAGTAGCCTGAATGTAAAGAACGTGTGAAACCTGCATCCTTAATCCGCATGTAAACAGGCGGGCAAGATTAGAATCATGAAAGTCAAGGTATTCCCTGTGACCCTTTATGTTGCACTTTAAAGAAGCAAGATAGAACGAGTATTGACCTTTTGAACTCTGGTGTTTAAGGGGATGCTTGAGAATATGGTGGACAGCCAAGAAAATATAAAAGATAGAATAATTAGGTTGGAAAGAACCTTGGAGGTCTTCTACTCTTCATCTTTCCTATTGCTTATCCTTATCTTCTTATGACTATAACTTTGCTGCTTGTATCTTACCATTTATATTGTTTTGTTTGTACCCTAGTATGATTTATGTTGTTTGCTTAGCTAGTACTCTATTACTGTCACTAAGTCTTATGATTTATGATGAAATGTTGTATTTCATGATTTATGATGTATGTATTTTCATGTTGTATTTGATCATGATTATCACTATTACTTGTATGTACACTGAGAGCTTATGGACCAGAGACAAATTCCTTGTGTGTCCAACCACACTTGGCCAATATTCTATTCTATTCTATTCTATTCTATTCTATTCTATTCTATTCTATTCTATTCTATTCTATTCTATTCTATTCTATTCTATTCTATTCTATTCTATTCTATTCTATTCTATTCTATTCTATTCTATTCGATTCTATTCGATTCTATTCTATTCTATTCTATTCTATTCTATTCCAGCCCCTTGCTTGAGCAGCAGACCCTATACCATTTTGGACAAATGATCATCCAGTTTCTTCTTGAAAACCTCCAGTGATGGAGCATCCACAACTCCTGGAGTAAGTCATTCCACTGATTAATTGTTCCCACTGCCAGGAAACTTTTCCTTAGCTCGAAGTTGGATCTCTCTTTAATGATTACTTCTTGTCCTGCCCTCAGGTGGTCTGGAGAATAAGTTGACCCCATGTCACCCGTAGTCCTTGTCTTTGTTTGACTAGACATACCTAGTTCTCTCAAATGTTGATCGTATGGTTTAGCCTCTAGACCCCTTATCTCTGTTGCTTTACTCTGCCCTCTTTCTAGTGTCTCAGCATCTTTCTAGAGTCCCAGCAACAAACCAATGGATCATCAGACAAGTCAACTCTTCCTTGAATTACAAATGACCAGGCTAATGTTTATGCATGTATGGGATCAAGTGGAAAATCACAAAAGTGATTTCCCTCTTCAATGCAAAGCAAAAAGCGAAAAACTGAGGTTCAGGACCCAGTTCCATAAAAGCATATACAGTGCCCCACACCACCATCAAAGCCAATTCCAGGCAACCTGCTGTTGCAATATTAAAATAACTGGAACTCAGATACAGAATAGATTGAATTATGTATTTTTATTTGGAAAACACTTCTGGGTTTTGTCCTTGTGAAGAAAAAAAATGTTTTTTTTTCAGTTCCTCTCTCCATGACAATCTATTCCCAACCTGAGTCAATCCACTTTAAAAAGCCGTGGTGGTGCAGTGGTTAGAATGCAGTATTGCAGGCTGACTCTGCCCTCTGGTCAGCAGTTCGATCCTGACCAGCTCAAGGTTGACTCAGCCTTCCATCCTTCCAAGGTTGATAAAATGAGGACCCAGATTGTTGGGGGCAATATGCCGACATTTGTAAAGTCTCTGAGAGTGCTGTAAAGCACTATGGGGCAGTAAATAAGTCTACGTGCTATTCACTTTGCTGCTGGTTGTTTTCTTCTCTCTCTCCTTCCACCTTTCCCAGCATCAAAATCTTCTCCAAAGACCTGAGTCCTCACATAATGTGACCAAAATAGGATAACTTGAGCCTGGTTATTTGTGTTTTGAGTGACAACTCTGCAAGTGTTGATTTTGCTTCAATTTATTGGGATTTAGTGTGTTGTCTTTTGGTTCAGTTATGACCCAAAGTATTGTGCAATATCTTCTAATTTGGGGTGGAGGTGGCAGATGTACATTAGGGCTGTTAATGAAGCCACTTCCATTGCTTCCCATTGAAAATTGGAAAGAAAGAGGATCAGGGGCCACATATCATTTTAAAGTGGATTACCCATCATCATAATCAAATAATAACAACAATGCGGCGGTGAAATAATACTTTGCTTTTTTACAAAAAATAAATCACAGGCAGATGAAACAGAACAAAAGGGATTAATGCTAGAATATATGAACAAGAAAGTGATTTACTGTCTCGGCTTAAATTTACCTGTCTTTGAATGAAACTAAGTAGACAAGTATAAAATGTACTTAAAAGCGACAGTGATCTCTGCAGAGTGAAATGAAATTCTCCATAAAAGGGGTGTTTCCCCAGCATGAAAGAATGGCTTTCTAAGTTTTTGGGTGCTCCCTTACCTCCTTCTGGTAAGCATCTGCCTGGGCAGGGCATCCCACAATAGGCGGAAAAACAAGGATTCCTTTAATGCTCTCTGAGCTTGGTTGTTTTCTTGCAGATGTTTTGCTACCCAAATGAGGTAACCTCATCAGTGCTAATCTTGCTAGTCTTGAAATGTCTGCAAGAAAACAGCCAAGCTCAGAGAGCATCAAGGATCCCTCATTTCAACCTTGAGCTACAAACATTCTCTTTATAAGCCCCAAAGTCTGTCTTTTCACCGATCATCTTCCTAAGCACCATCTCTGTTTCTTCCTTTTCTCTTAAAGGCCTCCTTCCCTAAGTGGATTATCCATCACCATAAAAACTGCTCATTCATTCAGAATCAATTAGTTTTAATTACCTTGGCATACACTGAGCAGACCACAGTTTTACTTTTACAAAGACAGGAAGGAGCTGAGCACATCTTGGATGCACTAAACAAATTTTAGAATATCAGCCAGTTGACTGCACAGGAGTGATGCACATTGCATCCTATGTTTTAGGAGCATTTTCTGCAAAGTGATAGAGTGGAGACCTAATTTTAGAAACGAAGAGAGCCTATGCTTGAGACAAAAGTCCTTCTCCTTTTCCTTCTTTCTCATGTTCTGTCTTAGGAATGGAAGCTTGGCGGGATGGAAAGATTGTTTCTACTTCCCAAGAAATTGCAAAAGTAACAAAGCTTGGAGGGAGGTGATAGCAAGGCACCCACAATTTGGATGGCTGGTGGGATATGCCCTTTTCCGTGGTCCTGTTACTCCATGGTTGGCTTCACCAGGAAGGTTCAGCCTGATGCTTCAGGAGGAATAAGACAACTCACCGCAGCCAACTCACCACTGTCAACTCACCATGGCCAACTCGCTGTGGGACAACTCGCTGTGGGACAATTCAACAATCGATTTAATTATTTAAAATAATTTAATTTTTGTTAGTCACAGTTCATTTTGTCCCTCATTTGGATTCTTTTCGTTCATGATTCTATTCCACTATTTCTTCAAAATTAGTGTAACTCTAGTTGGCCGTGGCTTTGAAATTCGCTACCCACCTGGAAATTGTTTGAGACGTGGGTGATCAGCAGATTTACTGTATTTAATTGTCTTCATTAAACTTTGATTAAATTTAAGTTAAATCTAGATGAATTTGTCCAGCTTCTGTCGATTACTCCCATCCTACTGTAGGTAGTCCTTGACTTACAACAGTTCATTTAGTGACCATTCCAAGTCACAATGGTGCTGAAAAAAGTGACATGGCCATTGTGGCATTTCTGTGGTCAGATGATCAAAATTCAGATACTTGGCAACTGACATGTTTATGACTGTTGCCATGTCCTAGGGTCATGTGATCCCCTTTTGCGACCTTCTCACAAGCAAAGACAATGGGGAAGCCAGATTCACTTATCAGCTGTGTTACTAACTTAACAACTGCAATGACTCACTTAACAACCGTGGCAAGAAAGGTTGTAAAATGGGGCACAACTCACTTAACAAATGTCTCACTTAGCATTTTGGGGCTCATTTGGGGTCATAGGTTGAGGACTTCCTATCAGTACTATATCCAAAAATCAAGCATAGCTGGTTGAGGAATTCTGGGAGCTGAAGTCCACAAGTCTTAAAGTTGTCAAGGTTGCAGATCCCTGGTCAAGGAAGATGTGGAGCTAAAAGTTATTCATTCTATATGTTTCTTATAATTTGTCAAGAAAGACATGAAGTTACAAAACAGTGTGTGATGACCCAGGGCCCCAAATGGAGGCAAAGCAGTCGGCTGGCAAAAGAAACAGTCCTTTAATCAGTGCCCATGTTCCCCCGAAAGCTCCCACATATGCTGGCAAGAGTTCAACCAATGTTCTTCAGGCAAGACAGATAATACAAAAACAAAACAAAAACGTAAAGAGTCCTTTTAACTCTCAGCTTGCCTGCAGTCTGCAAAGAGAGACTCAGAAATGTCGTCTGTGGTTGTGAAGCAGGAAACCAACCGGTCCAGAATTCAAAGTGTCCAGGTTAGACAAGAGCACAATTCACTATCTCAAGATAACACGTTTGTTCCCGGCAAATGCCCCACCCTACAGTGTTTCCTTAAATCAGTGATGGTGAACCTTTTAGAGACTGAGTGCCCAAACTGCAACCCAAAACCCAGTTATGTATTGTCGGGTGCCAGGTGGGTGTGGCCCATTGGGTGGGCATGGCCCATTGGGTGGGCGTGGCTGCAGTGATAACAGAAGACTGGGTGGGATTAAAAAATTCCATCAGTCAATTCCAACTTTGCGAGGTCTTTTTTTTGTCCCGCAAGAAGTTGAAATTGATTGATTGACTGAAACTTTTTTTTTTTGCACACGGCGGCAGAGGCCTAAAGCGAAAAGGTTTTTAAAAACCCAGCTGAAGGCCTAGGACTGGGGCAACGGCACGCGTGCCCACAGAGAGGGCTCTGTGTGCCACCTGTGGCACACGTGCCATAGGTTCACCACCACGGCCTTAAATCTTAATCCCCAGGTGTGCCTTGTGGGGTGGGGCAGGACACTCTCCTCCCAAGCAATTGAGCCTGCCTCTGTTGTTGTCTCCTCCTCTCTGCTCTCCTTGCTCTAGGATCAGGTTGGGGGGGGGCTTTCCCCTCGCCTGCATTCTGCCTTCCCTGTTCCACACCTGAAGGGTCCTGGCCTGCCTCAGCCTGCTCTTCCCCAGTCCTCTGAAGCCACAGACACCCGCTCCCGGCCCTCAACAAAGCACTCCATGTCTTCCTTAGATTCAGGCTCGGATGGAGGCATGACACAGTGACAAACCCAGACTGAGATATTATTATATGGTTTTACAGTGGGGGAGATATAAAATACTGTACCTTTGTTTTTCTAATTTTATTTTCTTGCATTTCGGTCTTCACAATCAAGAAACCAGAATTCTTAATGTAATGTATAGGGCTTTGTCTTGCTCAGGGAATATCATGTGGGTTAATTGCTGGAAGGTTGCTCAAGCAGGGAAGCTGGCTAACAGCTCCCAGCTCCTCAGACAACCCGTCTCCAGTGCCGCTATTGGCTGCCTCTAGGGCGGCAATAGGTTGCTTTAAACCTATTGGCCACCGCCTAGAGGCCAGGGTATAAATTGCTGCATTCGCAGCCCTGTTTCTCAGTTTAGTTCCCGCAAGCAATAAACAATGTTGTTTGCTGAACTCACTCACCTGGTCTCGTCGATTACACAACGAACCCAGTATCTAACACTTAAGGTGACGGCTATGAAAACTTGCCAGTTATGGGGTAAAGCTGGAGGTATGACATTTCCTTCTGCCTTCTTCCAGGTCAGCTTCTTCTGCTGCATATTCTTCAACTTCGGGACTTGTCTGGAAACATCTTTTTTTGGAAGAAAAAAGGGAAAGCAATTTGCTTTGCATCAGACTCAACAAGAATGGAGAACTTTCAAAAAAGTTCATAAGAAAAGTTCAGCACAGACTCAATCTAGACATTTCTTCATGCTAAGCCCAATGAAACCTGAACTCCAGGCTCCGCTTGAAAGCAGAAATTTGTCAGCTGATTGCTGGATTGGATGTGTTTGGAAATTTGGAACATGTACCACAGCTTTTAATTGTAAGCACCGGTTACCAGTTAATCAATTGTCCAGTGTGTTTTAATTAGAGTTGGGACTGCTTGGCAGTGGAAGTGGCTACTTTTAATTCTACTGGTTTCCTATAAAAGCTGCCTTTTCCAACAAGTGTCACACAAAGGTTTGCAAGTGTTCTTTTATTAGCTGTTAGAACAGAGCTTACAAATTCTTTACCATTACTGGGTGCTATATGATTCAATATATATTTGTCAGGGGAATTCTCTTTTTCTAGTTCAACAATTCAACATTGCTGCCTTTACCTTTATTAAAATTGGAGAGGGCTGTGCCTGTGTGAGAATGTTCTCTCTTATCAAATCAGCGGCAGAGGAATTCCATTGAGTAAGGCCTAAGCAGGGGACCTCCAAAGTCCCTTCCAACTGTTATTCTGTATTTTATATTTTGCTCCCATCTAAAGGTGAAGTTCAGAACACTTTCTTCCTTAAAGATTTAAAACTCTACAATCAAGAGTAACTCAATGTACAGAGCTAATTCTTGATGCATCTTAACCAACAGCTAGATAAGCCAGAAGAGTTAACATCTCTGTCTGGGTTTCTTGGGCATAAGGAAATTGTTTTGCCTCGAGTAAGGCTTGAGGAAGAAAGACTGTTTCTTAAAAAAACTGTCTGTCTGTCTGTCTGTCTGTCCGTCCGTCCATCCATCCATCCAACTATCTATCTATCTATCTATCTATCTATCTATCTATCTATCTATCTATCTATCTATCTATCTATCTATCTATCTATCTATCTATCTATCTATCTATCTATCTATCTATCTATCTATCTATCTATCTATCTATCTATCTATCTATCTATCTATCTATCCATCCATCCATCCACCCACCCACCCACCCACCCACCCACCCACCCACCCACCCACCTATCTATCTATCTATCTATCTATCTATCTATCTATCTATCTATCTATCTATCTATCTATCTATCTATCTATCTTATATCATCCATCTGTCTATTATAGACACCCGACTCACACAACTGCTTTGGGCAGCTTACAAGGTTAAAAACAAATGTTCAAGCATAAACCCCCCTGGCACCAAGGATAACATGTTTCATTCATTCATTCATTCATTCATTCATTCATTCATTCATTTTATATGGCCACCCATCTCAGTCAATGATTCTGGGCAGCTTCAATATTTAATGCTTAATACTGTTAAGTATTAACCATTCATGATAGCAGATATGATATCTGCCCCCTGATCCACAGACTTGGGGAAATAGCCAGGTCTTCAAATGCCTTGTGAAAAGCTAACAGGTAGGGGCCACCTGAATCTCCAGGAGGGGGCTGTTCCACAGGGTAGGTGCCGCCACTGAGAAGGCACGTTTCTGGAACTATAGTGGCATGTGGGATAACCTTGGGAGACATGGGGAAGATATACTGCCTAGGTCTCCTCAGCCTTTGCTGCTGTCCCCCTTCTGCTGGTTAACAGAAGATAAATTTACCAAGGAGAGCACTGCAATATGAAAGGAAATGGTCTGAATTTAGGACTCTAGGATTTCCCCCATTTGAACTGGCAGAAAACCAAGCCATCCTGGAATTTATTGCCCCCATTAACGATTCCTGCCCTACTTCTATTTCTTCTTCTCCTCATCCTAGGCACTGCAGTTAACTGATCTCCATCCAAGGTGATAGATTTTATATAACCTGAGGCTACCATTAGAGAGTGTGGTGTGATGGCAAACAGTCTCTGCTTTCCATGTCCCAACAGTTTGAACAATGGATTGGGAGGAGTGAAAAATTGCTTTAACTCAGGCTCAGATTAGAATAATTTAAAGACAGGTTCACACTTCCACTTTATAGCAGCACAAACATGACCCACCTATTCTTTCTGGGGGAGGGGCAGTGGGAATATATGAGGTCATCATTTACCTAACTAACAAATAAAGCAACCGCTGTCCAGGTTTTTTGGCTGGATGACAAAGGAAGTATTTATCATCTTGCTCAGGCTTAAGCTATGCTATGCTACAGGTAGTCCTTGACTTACGAGGACAATTGAGCCCAACATTTCCATTGCTAAGCGAGACAGTTGTTAAGTGAATTTTGCCTCACTGTATGACCTTTCTTGCCACAGTTGTGGCAAGAAAGTGAATTACTGCAGTTGTTAAGTTAGTAATAATGGTTATTAAGTGAATCTGGCTTCCCCATTGACTTTGCTTGTCAGAAGGTCGTAAAAGATGATCACATAACCCCAGGACACACAACTGTCATAAATATGAGTCAATTGCCAAGCATCCAAATTTTGATCACATGACCATGGGGATGCTGCAAAGGTCGTAAGTGTGAAAAACGATCATAAGTCACTTTTTTCAGTGCTGTTGTAACTTTGAACGATCACTAAATGAACTGGACTATCTATACTCCCACCAACCCTTGAGCCTTGGTGGAGCAGTGGGCTAATGCCTCCTTAAGTAACACCAGCTGCCTGCAATTAGTGCAGGTTTGAGTCCCACCAGGCTCAAGGTTGACTCAGCCTTCCATCCTTCCGAGGTAGGTAAAATGAGGACCCAGATTGTTGGGGGCAATTAAGCTGACTTTGTAATAATGCCGCTTGGGGTGTGTGTGAAAGCCCTAATAAGTAGGCATATACATAGAATGAAGGCTATTGCTAAGCACATTGATTTGTGCTTTAGATTGTAAGCTGCCCTGAGTTTTCGGAGAAAGGCGGGATATAAATGGGATTAAAAAACCAAACCAAACCCAATTTGACTATTGTCTGTGGTAGGAATGTTCCTTGCTCTTCAGTCATTGGTCACTTGTAAAATAAGTGAAAAACTATCTCCTCCTCCTCCTCATTGATGTACAACTATACACCGGTCATATCATGAGGACCTGGAACTAAAATAGATATTTCCAGGATGTGAGTCTTGCGCTGTTGTTAATGCATGGGGAATCCAACCATGGCCAGATGTTCAAAGAATAATATATGGTTGTTACGTGCTTGTCATGGTAAGAATAACATTCTGGGTGGGAGAGGGCGGTGGGGAAATATTCCAATTTTCCCCGAACGGTTACACTGTTTGACTTGTGAGAACATTTAATGAGTTCCTGGCAAAGCAATTTTGCATCTCCGGCATGTGGATTGAATGCAAAAACCCCTGGCACTCTGCAACACCATCAGAAAGAAAGAGGAGGGGACAAGGCCAGATGTTTTGTGAATCTTGCTGCTAATGAGCTGCAAATGCTCTAGTTTTTCTTTTCTTTTTTAAAAAAACCATCCCTCTCTCTTTCCACTGCATGGACCGGGTGAGAAAATTATGATTTTTTAAAAAAACATCCCTTCCGCAAAACAAATTGTTTCTAATTGCACCTAGTCCTTCAAAAAGGAAGATGGACATAAATTTGGGAGATTAATGGCATCATCACAGAGGTTTCCTTGGCTGCTAAACTCCAATAACTAAGCTCAAGACATTCCCCCAGTGGAAATCATCTGCACTGACAGGAGGAGTGGGGAAGATGAGCAGGGGGGATGCGGGGTGAATTCAAAAGCAGAGAGGGCCGTTTTCAGCAACAGTGAACAAGACAAAAATTACAAGGTAATGGAAAACGCAGCAGGAAGCTCTCCAGCGCTGTGATTAGCTAACTCCTGCCCATGATTGCCAAAGAAATTGCTTAGCTTTGTGTAATCAACAGATGCTGTTTCTCCACAATACCTTTTCATCCAGCAAAGCACAAAGACAATTTAATTAGATTGCAAGAGCTACCTGGCGTGGCCACCACATCTAGAGATGGATGTGGAAGAGAAGAGGAATGCAATGGGCCCAGAAACCCACCCCAAAGCAGAAGCCGATCCCTCCCCCTGTGGCCATGGCAACCAGATCAAGGTGGTAACATAGTCCCGGAACCAGAATTAGGAGGAAATCTCCATGTAATAGTAGCTTATCAATCTGAATTGAAGATTACGGTCTGATCTCCCCCTGAGGGGTGATTTAAGCTAGAGAGGAAGTGTTCACACAGTTCCTCTGCACTGCATAAGATGTTGGTTAGGAAAATCTTAGATGAACAGCTGTGTTGAGCACCAAACGTTGTGAGGCTAAGAAAAACTCTGACTCCTATATTATATTATGTTAGAAATTTGCCTTGCCGTTCCAGCAAAGTTTTCTTCCCCTGTGAAATGGATGCTTGAGGATTTAATTTATCTTGAAGGTCTTTTTGACCTTACTTGGTTATTCAAGGAAGCAGAGGGATCTTCTGCTGATGTTATTGTTTTCGGTGACACAGCTTTCCATCATTCTGAAGTCTCTTTGGCTGCTCACAATTCCCAGCCTGAAAAAGCCCCGGAGTGTGTGTGTGTGTGACGGTTTCTCCTGATGTCTTCCCTTGAGGTTTTATGGAAGTGGGGGTAAGCAGCTCACTAGAGAAATGATTGTACGGGGGAAAAACAAGACAGTCATACAAATCCCTGGACACATTCATAAGTGCAAAAACACCATTTGTAAGAGTTTCTCTGAAACTCTCTGCTTCCTTGAAGGGGTTATTGAAAGCAAATTCTCTTTTCATCACATTTAATGTGAACTGGTAGGAAAAATACAGTATTGTTTTAGAAAGACTCTAATGCTATGGAAAAAATCTTTACAGATAGTCTTTGACTTACAACCAGTTGCTTAGTTACGACAGGCCTCCCCAGAGCTACTTACCACCCGGATTCAGAGTTTTGATGGCTGTGTCCACCCACTGCGGTCATGTGATTTAATTTGGGGCATCTGTCAACTGGCCCCCATTTAGGGCCATTTGCAATGTCCCGTAGTCACATGATAGCGATTTTTTGCTTTTTATTTTTTAACCCGAAACTGGTGTTTACTTCCCATTTTTGGCAAAAAAATGCCCATTGGATATAATGCTTCACTTAACAATTATATTGTTTGTTTAATGGCCATTGCAAAAAAAATTTGTATGGTCACATAAAGGCAAAGGTTCCCCCGCACATGCGTGCTAGTCGTTTCCAACTCTAGGGGCCAGTGCTCATCTCCGTTTCAAAGCTGAAGAGCCAGCGCTTGTCCGAGGACATCTCCGTGGTCATGTGGCCGGCATGACTAGACACCAAAGGTGCATGGAATGCTGTTACCTTCCCACCATAGTGGTCCCTATTTTTCTACTTGCATTTTTACGTGCTTTTGAACTGCTAGGTTGGCAGAAGCTGGGACGAGTAACAGGCGCTCATTCTGTTACATGGCACTTGGGTTTCGATCCGCCAAACTGCCGACCTTCTGATCGACAAGCTCAGTGTCCTAACCCACTAAGCCACCGCGTCCCTTATGTCACATAGTGACAGCTTATTTAATGACTGCCATGACTTACAACCATAATTCCAGGCTCAATACAGTTGTAAGTTGAGGATTACCTGTATTATGCCAACAAGGAGCCTTGCAAATTATTGTGCAAACTTTTAAGTTTCTAAGAACTTTACAAAGCAATTTTGGTTAAGTTAAAAACAGATATAGATCATTTGGTGGGGGAGAAATAGTTACTGGTGGTTCACTTTAAGAATGGCATGCAACTGAGATGCAATCATATCTTTTTGGTTTTTGGAGACTGACAACATGGGCAACATGGAAATTGTGGCATCATAGGAATAAGGAGGCAAGAGGATGCTGTACTTGTGTGAGTCACAACCTTGTGTAAGAGTTCTGCTCTCCTGATAAGAACTAAAAGGCCTAAAAGTATAATCAGCCAGGCAATCAATCAATCAATCAATCAATCACATAGGGGCAGTTGTAAGGAACTCCATTTTAGGCCTGATATGGTTTGAACCTGGTGAATTTGAAGTAAGCTATCAAATCTACCCCTCTATCATCTTTTCTTAAGGTCCTCATCTTGCTTGCTTTCTCTCTCTTTGAACCTTCACCTCCGTGCTCCCTCTGCCTTGAGCTGCCACCATTTTTGTCACAAAGCAATGTCCTCTGATCTCCAGCTTTGTGGACTAGACTAACTCCTGTTGGGTCTTTGAATTCAATGAGAGAGCCAGATAGAATCCCTGTTCGCTGCATTCCTTCATCCTCTGTATTTAGAAGGCTAAAGGAAAAACTTCATATGTGGGGGGTTAATAGTTTTCAGTTAAAGCTTCTACTTTTTCCCCCTCCATAATTCAAACACAGCGTAAGTTCCATAAATATTAGATTCCACTTTTATTTGTTTTAAATTTTAATTTATGTGCTGTTCTGCCACCGTTGGCTTATAATTATAAGTATAATGAGCAGTTTGAGACATAATTACTGATTTCTGAACTGGTATATATTTAAACTGTGAAGGAATTTTGTATTTATGAAGTACCACTTTTCCATAAATTTTGAACTTTGTTAATGAGCGTTGGAAAGTGCTCATTAACATTCAGAGGGAGATAAATAATGAATGGAAGCGTCACTGTTTATTCATTAAAAACAATCACAAAAATGGGGAGGAGAGAGGGGAAAAAACCCTGTCATTTTTTATTACTAACTATGTTTAATTTTTTTAATGAGCTTCATATTAATTACTGTCATTTAGTATGATTAGTGGGAAGATAACATACAGACATATTTTACCAGTGAACTGGACTTCAGAAGTAGAAACGGATGCAGGCCTGAAGCTAAAGGATGCCTTGATTATAAGATCTCAAATATTAGACACAGGTGGCATTTTCTTACTTTCTCTTTTTAAATTAAAGTTGGAAAGTAAGAATAGATAGAATAATCTCTTTTTCCAGCCAGTTGCACTTGTATTCGCTCATAATTCCTTGTTTCTGCATTGATCCAGAATTTAACTTTCCAATATAAATTGCATTTATCTGTTTTTCCCCCAACGTGCTTTTTTAATATATATTTTATCCTAAAAAGCATGCTTTTGTACAGTTAGTTCTCAACTTACAACTATTCATTTACCGACTCTTTGAAGTTACAATGACATTGAAAAAAGTGATTTGCAATCAGTCCTTGCACTTGCAACTAGCACAGCGTCCCCATGGCCACATGATGAAAATTCTGGTGCTTGACACTTGCAGTGTCTTGGGATCACGTGATCATCATCTGGCATCTTAGCCGGCTTCTATTAAGCAAAATCAATGGGGGGAAGCCAGATTTGTTTAATGACTGCATGATTCATATATAAACTGCAGAGATTCACTAAACCACCATGGCAAACATGGATGTAAAATCAGGCATGACTTATTTAATAACCACTTTTGTTAGTGACAGAAGTTCTGGTTCCAGTTGTGGTTGTAAGTCAATTGTGGGTCAGGAGTATGAATAACAGCATTCACACAAGTGTGCTTCTCCAAAGAAAAAATACTGTTTCATAAATTAAAAATGTTCAATTCATTACAAATATGGATCAGAGGAAATCATCTAGTATCCCATGAAGTAGGTCAAGGAAAGAAAGACCAGAGGAGAGACATAACTCCGGGGTTGGGAAAATGATAGATGAGGAGGACCTGTGGTGGCACAGTGGTTAGATTGCAATATTGCAGGCTAACTCTGCATTCCACTGCCAGGAGTTCGATCTGGACTGGCTCAAGGTTGACTCATCCTTCCATCCTTCTGAGGTCAGTAAAATGAGGACCCAGATTGTTGGGGGCAATATGCTGACATTGTAAACCACTCAGAGAGTCCTGTAAAGCATATAAAGCGATATATAAGTCTAAGTGCTACAGTATTGCTATTTTCTCAGTGCTGTTATAACTTCGAACAGTCCCTAAACCAGGGGTGTCAAACTCGCATCGTCACATGACATGTTGTGACATATCACGACTTCGGTCTTTTGGTTACTCTGATGCTTAGTGAGCTTAATTTGTGTGTGTGTGTGTGTGTGTGTGTGTGTGTGTGTGTGTGTGTGTGTGAATCTTGTGTGCATGTATTTCAATCGAGTGGAAGTAGAAGGACAAGTTTTATTGATGTCTAGCTCAGGGTTACAAATGAAAGGTGAAGGAGGAATGGCAGGATGGGAAAGTGAGGGGAAAAAACTCTATCAGAAGCTGCAGCTGTTGCTTTCCTTGTAATGGGGCTTGAGATGTGTAATTTCACACAGGCCCAAGTGAGCTAATCCAACCTGTCATGTTACTGCTATGTTTGTAGATCAAATGGGATTAAAAGATTTAGGCAGAGCCTTCTGAATGCATTTTAAATAACACGGTGGAGCATCTAGTGTGCAGGGTATGTACAGTATATTTTGGAAAAAAAAAAGACAGTCAGAAGCAAGAATGGTAAGCTCCAAAAATAGAGGATAATAATGCACAGGTAGTCCTCGATTTACGACCATAACTGATTAAATGGGGCTGGTCATTAAATGGGTCACCACATGATCACGCCCAATTTTACATCCTTTTTTGTGGCTGTCGTTAAGTGAATCACCGTGATCATTAAATAAGCACTGGATTTTGGCAGAAAATATCATAAATCATGGCCATGTGACTGTGGAATGTTGCAAATGGCTGCAAATGGTTGCCAAGCGCCCAAAATGCAGTCACGTGACTGTGAAAGGGAAGGCAGCCATTGTTTTCACTGTCAGGATTTTTTCCCTTAATTCTAGGTGGGATCTATCTTGAATGATCTTCCTTCCACCTAGTTCTTGTCCTATCCTCAGGTGCTTTGGAGGATAAGCTGACTCCCCTCTTCTCATTCTCTTGGATGGATTGCTTTCTGTTTCAGCTCAGCCTTACTTAATCAAGGATAATCTTCCCACATAGTTGGCTCACCTTCAATGCTGACTTTTAGTTAGCTTTTATCCAACATCTTGGTTTTGGCTATTCTACTTAGCTTTCAGTCAAATGATTCTACAGAACTTGCTGGTTAAAGGAAGGAGAGCAAAACAATGTTTTCAACCTTTCAGGATGAATGAAAATTTTGAAGACATTGAGTTCGTTCTGTTTCAGGTGAGGAAAAAAGTCACCTTACCTTAACAGTTCAGGTGGGTCGAATCCCGAGTGCCGCGTAGCAGAGTGAGCGCCTGCTACTCGTCCCAGCTTCTGCCAACCTAGCAGTTCGAAAGCACATAAAAATGCAAGTAGAAAAATAGGGACCACTACAGTGGGAAGGTAACAGCGCTCCATGCGCCTTTGGCGTCTAGTCATGCCGGCCACATGACCACAGAGACGTCCTCGGACAAGCGCTGGCTCTTTGGCTTTGAAACAGAGATGAGCACCGGCCCCTAGAGTCGGAAACGACTAGCACGCATGTGCGGGGGAACCTTTACCTTTAATATATATATATATATATATATATATATATATATATATATATATATATATATATATATATATATATATATATATATATATATATATATATATATATATATATATATATATATATATATATATACTAAGATGGACCTCTGAGTGCCACTGTGGCATGCAATGTTTCCCTCTTCCCTTTCTTCTTCAGTATTAGAAGTGAACTTCTAACAAATCAACAATGAGCTGATTCTCACTTGCAAGGACCCCTAAGCCTTTTCTCCATAAAGAAAAAGTAAGAAGATCTTACCAGAGGCTGCACTGTCAGTGGGATCAGTTTAAAGTTTAAAAACGAAAGGAGCACCGGACAATCACCAGTAAATAAGCGTCACTTCTCTTCCACTAAGTGTTTGGGCACCAAGAGTGTTTCTGAAAGCTTTTCTTGCAAACAAAAAAGAAAAAAGAGCTTATTCTTATTTGCATACAATAAGCATTTCCTGTAAGGGACGCGGTGGCTCAGTGGATTAGGATGCTGAGCTTGTTGATCAGAAGGTCGCCAGTTTGGTGGGTCGAATCCCCAGTGCCGCGTAATAGAGTGAGCACCTGTTACTCGTCCCAGCTTCTGCCAACCTAGCAGTTCAAAAGCACGTAAAAATGCAAGTAGAAAAATAGGGACCACTACGTTGGGAAGGTAACAGTGTTCCGTGCGCCTTTGGCGTCTAGTCATGCTGGCCACATGACCATGGAGATGTCTTCGGACAAGCGCTGGCTCTTCAGCTTTGAAATGGAAATGAGCACCGGCCCCTAGAGTCGGAAACAACTAGCACGCATGTGTGGGGGAACCTTTACCTTTACCTTTAAGCATTTCCAGTCCTGAGAGTTGGGGTGGTGGCAACATTTAACTTAGACTTGATTTCAGCTCCTTCAGTGTGTTGTTTATAGTACGAACCTGATGCAGATACAAGCTAATAAATATTGACAGGCACTGCTCCATTTAATTCAGCAGAGGAAGCAGAACTTCTTGAGAAACAGGAAACCATGAATTTCTCCTTGTATAAAATTAGCACTTTTACAAATGGTGTTACATGCCCAGAATATCTTATGCATTTTTTTATATAGTTCGTTCGTTTTACTTAACATTTGGGGCTATGCAACATTTAAGTGAGTCTTCTGTCTCTCTCTTTCTCACACACACACCAATTTAATTTAGGAGTATTTTCTGTCAGTTTTAACAGCTAAGGAATTAATTCTTGGCCATAACTTAATTAGATGAAAATTGATTTATCATGTTTGGGGAAATGTGTTAAGAAAACATGTGGCTTTGGTGAAGTTATGTTTTTGTGGCAGATATCCCATGGGACTAAAGATCTTATTTTGTCTTTCCTTCTATTGATCTATTTTTGTAGTGAATCTCCACCTTGTATCTGATCTTTTTTGTAAACCCCAAACCCCAAGTGGAGCACAGCTCAAATACACACGCAGAGAGAGTGAGAGAGCACAAAAGAGATTCATTAGATTAACAAAAGCAAGGTGTAATGGACTCCAATGAAACAGCAGTTTTCTAGGAAGGAGGGAGCACATTTCAAGGAGGGGTCATGACAAGAGCTGAATTGAGGAAGGAAGAAGACATTTAGGACAGCCCCTGCCTAGAATCTCTCCCAGGGTGTATCCATTAGAGTTAGAGTATTATTTTTTTAGTCTGGCAAGATTCTGTTTACAAGGTGTAAGCAAATGAAGGACTGAACTTCGGCTAGAATGCTTTATGTCGTTCTTGGACTGGGCTTGAATCAATAGCAGTGTTTTAGTGAAAAGTTCCTACTTAACAGTTTTCTTTAATGAAGAAGAAGTGTTGGACTTTAGTTTTCATGGTGTTCAGACTGCAAAATTCCATTCCATTCCATGAAATCAATCTGTATAAGATAGCATTGCCTAATTTGATCCTGTATGCTATGCAATCCATTCCTGTTACCATTCCAGACCATTGGGCAATGTATGAAGAGATATGGAGATCAGTGCAAATCTTTTGCCATTAGTCATTTTTTAAATATCCCTAGTTTTGTGTGTATGTCCTAATACAGACTCTTATTTTTTATGTTTCTTTTTAATGTTCTTCTTTAAATGTATCCATTAATGTATCTTCTTTTTTGTACATTATTGTTCATTTTGTACATTATTATTTGCTTTTTAGATTGATCTTTCTCAAATAGGGACTTATTTTGAATGAAGGTGAATGTACATGTCCCAGGATAATGTTGCAGGATCCAATCTGGGTCAGTCACCGTGTCCAGATTTTTTGCCTTCCCAGCTTTCAGACTCCTGCTGGAGCCCAGATCCAGGGAAATTCTTTCTTGCAGAGTGTATGCTGTTCTATGTGTGGTATTTATAGTGTCTATTGTAAGTGGCTTTTTAGATGTTGATTGGGATGTGTTGATGGCTGGCTATTACATCATTGGCTGTTGTTTGCTTGTGCTACCCAGCCCTCGCCTTCTAAGTACTTGATAAGCTAGTGGTAAATCAGCACTCTTGCAGTCTGTTTCCCAGGCTTCAATCAATTTCCTGGCTGTTTTTGTGCCTGCTTGTCCAACAATCTTAGTAGCTGCAAAATTGAATGTGTGTCCTTGTTCATTGCAGTGTGAGGCTACCAATGAGTTCAGGTCACCATGTCTGACCGCTTGCTTGTGTTCTTGTAATCTGGTGGTTAGCTTCCTCCCCATCTGTCCTACATAGTCACAAGGGCAATCAATGCAGGTGATCCAGTAAGTTACATTGGAAGGATCTCCCACCTCCAAGCAATCTTTACAATGCATCATTTGTCCTTGTATGGTAGTCTCTGGGCAGTCTGCGATGCCCACTTGCAGATCTTGAAAGCTGTGTTCTACAGCTTTCAAAATTTTCAGAATGTGTACCACCACACATTCTGAATTTGAACAGCAACCATCCACTTTCACGCAAAAAGAGTTGCATCAGAACACTATATGGCAGTGTGAGAACCCATTGTAGTACCCAGTAAACCAAACAGTTAGAGAGCAGGTACCTACACAAACAATTCAAGCAGAATGTGTACCCACAATCATTTGTCACAAAATGTCTGCACAACAGGGTGGGGAGAGAAAGGAAGAAACAAGGTACAAGACCAACCATATGGCACATTCTGCCATATATCAAAAACATTTCAGAAGCTTTAGAACTCAGCTTCTTGGATCTGCAAGTGGCCATCACACACTGCTCAGAGGCTACCATACAAAGACAAATCTCATCCAGCAGTCTTTTCTCACAATGGCCAACAACTGCACAAGAAAACACACTAGTCTCCCAGCAGATGGCTTAGAGAGGCAATTCCTCTGTCACCAAGGGACTAATCCACAATCTGCATTTCAAACTGATTGTAGGATGTTTGCATTTTTTGAATGCTCCCAAAGTGATTTTCAACTGCAAAACTGTAAGAAAAATTGTTTTAAAGCCCTCTGACAAATATAGTTCAGTATGCATGTTTCTGAGTGAACATCCATTTGAAAATATCCAGCAGGAGGCAACCTCTACTGACCATAGTTTCTCAAAAAGTTGAACAGGGTTTAATACAGTTATGGCTTGGATGAAAGATCTGACAGTTAGAACATTAATTTGCAGAATGACTTGCCTCCAGAAGTTGTGGGTGTTCCAACACTGGAGGTTTTAAAGAAGAGATTGGACAACCATTTGTCTGAAATGGTATAGAGTTTTCTGCCTGAGCAGAGGATTGGACTAGAAGACCTTCAAGATCCCTTCCAACTCTATTATTCTGTTACATATAGAGCAAACCACCAGGATATGCAAGTCCTATAGGCTGGACTGGAAAATCAAAGAAACACTCAATGCAATTGTAAACTGCTGAAACCTCTGTATGGATCTACTCAATTACTAGAAGTTGAACTTGACTCAAGGGAAACCTAATAGAATAACAGAGTTGGAAGGGACCTTGGAGGTCTTCTAGTCCAATCCCCTGCTCAGCCAGAGAACTCCAGGAACTGTCAGGAAACTTCTCCTTAATTCTAGGTTGGATCTCTCTTTGATTAGTTTCCACCCATTGCTTCTTGTCCGGCCTTGGAGAATAGGTTGACCCCCCTCTTCTTCATCTTGATCTTATAGGTTTGTCTCTCATGATTCAAGATTGCTTGTCTCTAATATGACTGTGATGACTGGGTGGAGGAAATGTCAGTCAAAGAATGTCACCACAAGACACTTTCTTCCAGGTTATATTGTAAGAGTCAAATTGATTGTAGTGAAATATGAAATGTGGTCAATCAATCAATCAGTATTCCAGCATGAGGAGGGACTGGTGGAGATGGATTTAGTGTCAGCTCCACTTGGTAGACCAGACCAAGAAATCAGCTCCACAGGAAGTATAAAATGACTTTTACGGAGATTGGTTAGACTGATAGTTCTAAGGATAGGTGACACGGAGACCACAAACTTACTTCCCTCATCTTTCAAAATCACAACCAGGTCTTCTCAGGGATGACAGCAATGTGTCTTTCTCTCTCCCTTTCTGAGGTAGAGTGGAACATGTGCTTAGTTCATGGGTGTCAAACTCACCATGTCACATGATGTGTCGTGATGTATTGCGACTCTTTTTGCATTGCTGGCAATAGGGTGGGGGTGGCTTCAGTATGATGAAACCGGCCCATGGGCCGGCAGTTTGACACCCCTGGCTTAGTGTCTCGCATGGGTTGTTTAATTTTCCTTCTGTATAATTAAAAACACACTTGCATTTTAGGTTAAGCAGGACAGTGCCAGACAGTTACTGCTCATTAAATCAAAAATTACTTCCTGCCCATTGTCTTTTTCACACCTCACCAATGCACACATAAAGACAAAGGTACAGTAACTGGTCTGCGTGAACGTATCATAATTAAAAGGTTGAGCTACCCTTGTAAACAAATTACCATGAACAAAGGGGTTTACAAATGCTGGCTAATTAGTTTGGGTTCCCTGAAGCTTTTAGCTGTGTGTGTGTTTAATTCAATAATGCAGTGTAAATTCTCCAGCCTGAGAAGTCTAATAGGAATTGGCAGAAAACTGAATAATTGATATTGTCAACAAGTTCAACAGCCTGGCCCTTGAATGTGATTGTCTGGCAGGAAGTGTGAGTGCCATGATTTCCTGAGAGGATAAAGAACTGGTTTTAATAAATTAACAAGCATAATGGTTGACAGCTGGCTCTTGATGCTACCTTGCGAAGCAATGCTTTTTAACTGGCTCAGAAAATGAAGGGGAAAAAGTGTTTTCTTAGATTCTTGCTTGAAGCGCAGCTGAATTTTGCAGAGGCTATAAGCCTGATGAAATTTCAAGATTTAAATATTTTGAATGACAAGGCAGCAGTTCCTCTGGAATTATCATGCAAGCATCCAGTTGGAAGGAAGCTAAGAGATCATCAAGTCCAACCTCCTGCACATTGCAGGATTTATTAAACCATCCTTGATAATGACTATCCATCTACTGTTTGAAAATCTCCAGTGAAGGGGAAGAAACCACTCCATGCAGTAACAACTTGCTGTGGCTATCTCTCCACAGCCATCTTGCTGTGGCCATCTTGCCACAACCAACTCACCACAGCCATCTTGCCATGGGCTTCATTGACACAAATGGAAATAATGTAGAAGAAACAGTGGCAGTTAATATTTGTTGTGTTGCATTATCTCAGGTGGATTGTGCAGCAGTGAGTTACCCATGGAGACTTGGCTGTGGTAAGATGGCTGCAGCGAAATGGCCACGTTGGGTTAGCCGGGGCGAGTTCCTAGACCCAGAAAGCAGCCTACAGCTTTTTTTTTTAATGGCATATAGAAATTGATCACACTATTTGTTGGTGACACAGGTTAGATTTAAGGCAAGATGGGAGGAAAGGAGAAACTTGTAAAATCTTGAGGGGAAAAAAACAAACCCAGAAATTGTTTTCTGAATATTTTGTTGTCACTCTTGTAATGCTGAATGATTGCAGCTCTCATAATGCTAAATGATTGCTTGATATTGATTGACTGACTGATTGATTGATGTAAGGGAGACACTGCCAATTCCCAATGACTTGGACAGCTGACCAATAAAAAAGAAAGAATAGTACAATAAACCAAACAAACTGTGAATGACCAGAAGACAAATATATTATAGAAGCTCAAACTCAACCCTGTCCCTAAGGCCTATGAAAAAAACCCAGGTCTTTAATAACTTCCTGAATGTTGTCAGGGTGTAAGCAAGCTAGATGTAATGGCCAAGGGAAATTAGTGGGAGAGAAGAGTAGAAGGAATTCAAGGTGCAAAGGGACTCATGACTGATGATGTGTTTAGCCTTCCCCTCAGGCTCACCTGGTCATTTCCTACATCGGATCTCATTCTAGAGGGTAGGTGCAGTGACAGAGAAAACATGCTTTCTGAGTCGTGCTTGATGACACTGTTTAACTGATGGGACCCAAAGTGTGTCCACTCTGCCTGCTCTCATCAGATGGGCAGAAACAACCAGAGACAAATAGTCCTTCAAATAAACAGGCCCTATGACAGGAAGGGCTTTATGGGTGATAATCAGCATTGGTAAGCCAACTGGTAATAGATGAAGCTTGAGGAAGTCTCATGGGCTTGATGAGGCATGTCCATCAGAGTCCACATTGCTTATTCTACACCAGAATCATTAGCTTGTGTTGTTTGTCTTGTATTAATCCCTGATTATCTGGCTGTTAACTACTGCAGGGGTCCCCAACCCCTGGTCCATGGACCAGTACCAGGCCACAGCATGTCAGCAACCAGGCCGCACAAACAAGCAAAGCCCCATCAGCGAGATGCAGGCAGCACACAAAAACATGCACCCTCTGGTCTGCAAAAAAACCTCTCTCCATGGAACCGGTCCCTGGTGCCCAAAAGGTTGGGGACCTCTGAACTACTGGAGAGGATAAAGGTGTGGGTTGAGTCTGTCCACACACAATATGTCTTCTAACTCTATTTGGTGTTCATGGTTGCACCAAGAACTCCACAGTTCACCTCTGAGTGCTAGATATTCTTTTCTATTGGAAGAAAATGCACGCCAGATGATCTGCTCAGTGCAAGGCAAGGCATCCACTCTATATTTACAGGTAGTCTTCGAGTTATGACTATAACTCATAAGTTGTGACAGTTGTAAAGTGGGTTGTTCACATGCCTGATCCTATTTTGTGCTGGTGATTAAGCAAACACTGTAGTCATAATGCCACAGATGTTGCTTTGGTTGATAATCAAACCAG
>NW_027673360.1:0-25502 GCF_964194415.1 Vipera berus
AAGAAAGAAAGAAGGAAAGAAAGAAAGAAAGAAAGAAAGAAAGAAAGAAAGAAAGAAAGAAAGAAAGAAAGGATAGCTTTCTGCTTTTTCTTTTGCTCTCCAGAAAGAGTGTATGTTAGTTCTTATAATGCCAGGTTGTGAATTACACTTCTGGGAAGCCCAGGTGATGAAGGTGAGGTGGTGGAGAGCTAGAAGTCTCTGAAAGAATTATAATCTCACTATATACTATTGCCACCGTTAATTCACCACATATGGACCCATCCTTCCAGCTTCTGTGCAAACGGCCTAAATATTTACATTAAAGATTAAGAAGGCAAAGAATATTATGTTTTGGTATGGTTTGTAAATGTTGTAAGTGCCCCAGAGTCACTGTTGTGAAATGGCAGCCACATAAATCCAATCAATAAATCCACAAATGTGTGAAGCAGCAGATATATATATTGGTGAAAGGGGAAAGAAAAAGAACTCATAAAGCACCCCAAATCATTTGACTTGCCCCATATATGTCCTTGCAGGCTGAGCTACTGACCAGACCCACCTTCGCATTCTGGCTGAGTGCCACTCCATGATCCATTGGCTTGACAGATTCTTTGCAGTGAGCCCCGGAGCGTGTAACCCGGCTCACAGCTAAACCAGACCGTGCTGTTCACACTTAATTCATTTTCACCATGCCGGATACCATGGGAAGGGATTCCTGGATCGCCACAAAGTCCCCGGATGCTTCCTGCCAAAGCAAAGCAGACGTTCTAACATGGGAACAAGCATTGCTACCCTCCTCTTTCCTCTACTACACATTAACCGAGAGTGCTTGGATGGAAAAACCGATGGAGACCGAAAGCAACTGGAGTCGAGGAAAACCTGCAAAATACCCTTTGGGAACCTTGGTGGAGCAGTGGGCTAATGCCTCCTTAAGTAACACCAGCTGCCTGCAATTAGTGCAGGTTCGAGTCCCACCAGGCTCAAGGTTGACTCAGCCTTCCATCCTTCCGAGGTAGGTAAAATGAGGACCCAGATTGTTGGGGGCAATTAAGCTGACTTTGTAATAATGCCGCTTGGGGTGTGTGTGTGAAAGCCCTAATAAGCAGGCATCAACAGCCTTGGTGGAGCAGTGGGCTCATGCCTCCTTAAGTAACACCAGCTGCCTGCAATTAGTGCAGGTTCGAGTCCCACCAGGCTCAAGGTTGACTCAGCCTTCCATCCTTCCCAGGTAGGTAAAATGAGGACCCAGATTGTTGGGGGCAATTAAGCTGACTTTGTAATAATGCCGCTTGGGGTGTGTGTGTGAAAGCCCTAATAAGC
The DNA here is from genome assembly GCF_964194415.1 of Vipera berus. Taxonomy (NCBI): domain Eukaryota; kingdom Metazoa; phylum Chordata; class Lepidosauria; order Squamata; family Viperidae; genus Vipera; species Vipera berus. The sequence goes on from NW_027673360.1 coordinate 1,300, forward strand.
AGGCATCAACAGCCTTGGTGGAGCAGTGGGCTCATGCCTCCTTAAGTAACACCAGCTGCCTGCAATTAGTGCAGGTTCGCATCCCACCAGGCTCAAGGTTGACTCAGCCTTCCATCCTTCCCAGGTAGGTAAAATGAGGACCCAGATTGTTGGGGGCAATAAGCTGACTTTGTAATAATGCCGCTTGGGGTGTGTGTGTGTGAAAGCCCTAATAAGCAGGCATATACATAGAATGAAGGCTACTGCTAAGCTTGTAAGCCGCCCTGAGCCTTCGGAGAAGGGCGGGATATAAATGGAATTAAAATAAAAATAAAAATAAAAAACTGAGAAGAAAGAAAATGGGTTTCCAGATATTAGAAGAATAGGGAGGAGCACAGCAGTCAAGGCATCCACATCAGGAGAAGGGGGAGGGGAGGCAACTGAGGCCTGACAATAACCAAATAGCCTTTAGAAACAGAAAGGTTTTACATTTCTGGAGAGCGATTGCTCAGGCGGGCTGTATATTCTTTAGTGTAACAAAGTATAGCTAGTCCTCTATTTACGACCACTTGCTAGTGACCATTGGAAGTTATGACAATACTGAAAAGCGTGACTTATGAGCAGTCCTTGCACTTGTGACTCTTGCAGCATCCCAATAGCCACTCGATCAAAATTTGGCTACTCAGCAACTGGCGTTTGAGACTTCCCAGGGTGGGGGTGGGGGTGGGGGCTTCTGAAATGCAAAGTCATAGGGGAAGCTGGAGTTACTGAATGACCATTACGAAAAAAAAAAAGGTTGCAACATTGGATGTGATGCATTTAATGATCCTGTTAGGCATATGGTGATAGCCTACAATGTTGGGTTGAAAATATATTAACCATGATGTTGTGACTTTAAGATGTTAATTAGCCAATGGGTGTGTAAGTGTTCTTATGGCCATAAGAGGAAGCTAGGAACATAGCTTCTCTCTCTCTCTGAATTCACTGCTCTCTCTACTATTACTGTTTTTGCTCTGTTTTGCTGTACTGTTGGTTTACTACTGTGATAAACCTGTACAACTGTGTATTGACCTCTGGACCGGTAAGAAGACTTTGTATTTTGGATTACTCCTTGGACTGTTGCTATTGTGTATGACCTGGACTGTTTATTTTTGACCGTGCATTTTTGTTTTTACACCACCTCAAAGTAAAATACTTTTTGCTTTTACAACTCAGTGTACTCGTGTGGTTACTGTGTGACTCTTACTGCTCTCAGTACCCTTCCTTGTCTGTGCAACTCCTTGGTAGCACAAGGAGACCTCTGCACAACAGTACCTAACAGATCCCATCACTTCATGACTGAGGTTTCCATCCCAACTGTGGTGGTAAGTTGAGGAGTACCTATAATGTGCATTGACAATGTCCCTTCACGTTGGAGTGTGTGAGTGTGCTATGAAGACGTTCCACTCTGGGTCATGTGGCTGGGAGGGAGGCTTAGACTGGAGCAAACAGCAGCAGCCCATGGGCCCCTCCCACAGGGACAGATGGGGCCGTTTGTGGGGGTGGGGGGGAAATATGTTTCTCTGCAATCCAAAGTCAGCCTCCGCTCATCTTTTCCGTTGTCTCATCATACCAAATTTCATCTTGTTCTGTTCAGGATTTTGAAAGTGATCCCAGAGACAGAGATGGGATTCTGAGATACCGATCTAACTTCATGCACAGATTTTCTCTCCAACATTCCATCGGGTTGGTAAGAAGATGAGAGGCCTGAAGGTGACTACTCATCCTTATATTTCTATATCAAAAGGACCATTTCTTTTGATAACAGTTTGAGAATTTGAGAACAGTTTGGCCTAACAATTAAGACACTAGGCTAAAAGCCAGGAGACTGTGAGTTCTAGTCCAGTGATGGCGAACCTTTCAGAGACTGAGTGCCCAAACTGCAACCCAAAACCCACTTATGTATTGTCAGGTGCCGGGTGGGTCTGGCCCATTGGTTGCGTGTGGCCAATTGGGTGGGCGTGGCCCACTGGGTGGGCGTGGCTGTGGTGGTAATGGTAGACTGGGTGGGAATTAAAAAGTTCAATCCATCAGTTCCAACTTTGCGAGATCTTTTTTCCCCCCGCAAGTTGAAATTGATTGATTGATTGAACCTTTTTGTTTTTTTTGCACACAGTGGTGGAGGCCTAAAGTGAAAAGGTTTTATAAAACCCAGCTGAAGGCCTAGGACTGGGTGACAGTGCACGTGCCCACAGAGAGGGCTGTGTGTGCCACCTGTGGCACGTGTGCCATAGATTCGCCACCACGGTTCTAGTCCCTCCTTAGCCATGAAAGCCAGCTGGGTGACTTGGGAGTTAATCATCAGGAGATGGTGAGTTCTAGTTCTACCTTGACATGAAAGCCGGCTGGGTGACTTTGGGCCAGTCCCTCTCTCTCAGCCCAACTCACGTCACAGGGTTCTTGTGAGGAAAGTAGGAGTAAGGTGCATTGGATATTTTTACCACCTTGACTTAGTTGTAAAAATAATAAAAGCAGGACGTAAATACAAAAATAAATAAATTTGGAACCTAAAGATGCTTGTCTATAGATGTTGTCTATTTAATACTTTTTACATTCCACCACTGGTAACAAATCTAGACAGCAATTTAAAAATATTAAGCCAAAATAATCTTTCTTTTTTCTAAATGAGAATTAAAAGCAAGGATAAAGATGGAGATGTAGCAAAGTAACAAAGCCACCCACTGGTTTTGGAGCAAAGCAAGAAAGCAAATGAACGAACGAATAAAGAAGCAACAATCTAAAGAATAAAATAAAACAAATAGCAATGCAGCAGTTCAGCATTCCCTAGTATGATGGCCTGCAGCTCTCTTCTTACCCTTTGATCCCAGCACATATAGAAAGCATCAATATGTGGGCATGAATGTCTTCATTGCTAACATCTCCCTTTGGCCAACTCATCTGTACCTTTTGGGCTACTCCTGGTCCGTTGACATTCTATACTGAGTCCTACATTCAGACTGTGGACCCTTCTCCAACTCGGTGTCTACACTTTTGTGTAAAGTACGGCACTATAGATGTGTGGCATCCGTGGTTCAAATCTATCTAAAACAATCTCTTCAATAACCCTTGGGACAATTCCAAGCAGATGTACACAGCAACTGCTAACCTTGTTTACATCTTTTTCCTTTGGTTTGGTTTGCCAATTCTGGTCTTTTTCAAACGGGAAATTACAAGGTGTTTCAAGGCCACCTGTTAGCTTTGCAGAAGCAGAGCGGCTGGCTTTGTTGGGAACAGAGAAGTGGTGCTCCAGTGAGCCAGTAAGTCATTTCCTCTCAGTCAAAAGGGAAGTGTGTGTGCAAGGAAGCCATTTTGAATAAGTGATTTGACAGTTGGAAAGGTGCCCACTCCTTTAGTCATGTGGTGACCATCTGTTCTTGCCTCTTTCCACCAATCTTTTTTTGTTTGTTTGTTAAATGCAGCTTTCCAAAACAAGTCTGGTGCATTGGTTATGTGGGAGACACAATTTTGTTTTAATCTCTTTTTGGACATGTATAGAATTGAGCTGTACATCTTCTCTATGTAAAGCACCACCAATGGGGCACATTTTTTTTTCCTCTCCAAACCGACTTTGCAAATCATTTTTCTGACTGGATACCTAATAAGAACTTTTTTTTAAAAAAAAGTCTTCTATATGAAAAGGTTTTCTTATAAACAAAGCAGGAAGTACACTTTCAAATTTTTAATGGGTAAGTGCTGGCATCAAAAAGTGGTGCAAAATTAATTAGATCCCAACCCTGCTGCGAATCTCTCCACAGCCTACATCACATGCTGAATTATTTACTTATTTAACAGTGGAAAAATCTTACAATTTCCAGATCCTTAATTGCAGTCCAAAGTGAATGTCAGCTACCTATCTTCACCTTTTTGGAAGCTTGCTTGCAATTGCCATAAGGGGGGGGGAGGGATCACTCAGGAGCGGAAGAGTGCTGGAGGTGTGAAGGAATCTTGTGGGAAATTAGGAAGTATGGACATTGACAAGAACCAGAGGTCATCTCTCCTCCTTTTCAAGGACACTGGCACTAGGAAAGGAATTTGCCGTGGTGCCAGAGATACCATATTCCCCAAACATCAGAACAAGACCTGATTGGACTAGTCTCCCAGTGGGGAAGGTTTTGGACACTGGGGATTGCTTTCAACATATCATTTTCACATGGATTTTCTTCAGAGCTTGCTCGTTCAGGCTGCACTCAGCATCTCTAATAAAAGCACATTTTCTCTAACACTTATGGAGCCAAGGGTCGTTCTTTCCTAGGGAGCAAGTCGGGGCCAGTCTGACAATGAACTGAGTACCTGGCAAATCCACTGTTTCACTGACGGTGCATGCCACGAGACTACAAAAGCTAATTTTGTTCTCCAAAGTATTCAGGCAAGAGACAAGGGATGGGGCAGATCAGACAAAGGTCATGTCAGGGCAGAGAGCACACCGAATCAGAATTGGGATTCTTTTATGTTTTTAGGCACACCTACTTTTGAGTTTTGATGTCTTTAAAAGGACTCAACACATCCCCACTGTCCATAGCGGTTGTCTGACATCATTTTTGATGATCAGAGACATCATTTTTGGGGAGAGAAGCACTACTCTCTGAGATAAAATGTCACAGAATATTAAATATGAGGAGAAGGTGAAGAGAGGTGCTGCTTATTCTCTTCAGATAACTTATATATATTTTTTCCAAGTAACATCAGGAGAAAAGTGGATCTGATATTGATGCACATAACCTATTGACCTGATTCTAATCTGACCTCTCCTGAAAATATTATGAATCCTAGTGGCATCGTCCCAAGAGCTTTAAGACCGTTCGAGGCTGTGCCACCTATCAAATACGAGAGGCTAACAAGAGCCCCGTTGGATCAGACTAAGGAAACTTCCTTGTTGTTTGATTCACATACTGGGCATATCCATATGGTGGACACAATAGCTTTTGAAGGAGAAATGTCCTTCTAAACTAGTCTTCCCCAGCTTTCAAACCCAACTGCTAACATGGCCCTGTTGGTTGAGGGTTAATAGAACTGATGTCTGAACCATCGAAAAAACTTAAAATGGATGGAGACTCTCCTTTAAAAAATGTAACAGATGTAATCCAGCAACTTCTACTATAAACTCTTTTCTCTGAGCTAAACCGTGTAGCGTGCTTTACAGATACTGAAAATAGATGTCCTGCGCAAATTGTGAATCAGTCCTACGGTGAAATCTTCTGCCCTCTAATTTGTAAGACTGCCTGCCAGCAACTTTTAATTAATTAAAATATGGACTTCAGCTGTTTGTTTGTTCCTGAATGTGTCAGTGGAAAGTTGAGATTTATAACTGTACCTGGTATGAAATCTGACAGAGATCAGGAAAAGGCAGAAGGTGTTATTGAAGGTGTTCCCAGAAGTTACCATAAGTGGATCTAGGCCTATTCCAAAGCAAACTTTCCTTGAAATCCAGATTGTTTTATGCAACCTTACTGAGCAATACTATTTAAAGAGATGAGGATAAATCAACCCACATGCCCCCATGTTGATACCCACATCTTTTGCCACTCAGTTTTCTTACCTGAGCAATGAGGTAGAGAGCCACTCCAACGCCCATCAAGCTGACATGTGCGGGTGGAATTGCCAATCAAATTCCTGCCTTCCTGGCATTTATAGTGCACCACTGCTCCTACGGTGTGGACATCACCCAAGATCTGGGCATAAGGTGGGGATCCAGGATGGCCACAGGAGACCACTGAAAGAAATCAGCACCAAGTTTTCAATTCAACCTGAACTAAAGTTGTATCTCTTTCTCTCTCTCTCTCTCTTTCTCTCTCTCCATCCACTTTCTATATTGCCACAATTGTATTGCTTGTGGCCTTTGACTGATCAGTCAAAGGCCACATTCTAAAAAGAGGGAAAGGGAATGTATGATAAGGAAGCAGATGAGATAGAAATGAAATTTGATTTCATGCTACTAATTAATTTAAACCAATGATTTCTTTTTAATTTTTTAGAATGCTGTGTGTTCCTAGTAAAAAAATTATACTTTGAGGGCAATTTCCCAAGTTTCTAGCATATGTGTGTATGTAAAGTAGGTATGTATGTTTTAATGACGGATAGAGACAGAGGTCTCTACTTTATCATTTCAGCACACATATTCAAGAGGAAAAAAAAGAACACCCCGAACAGCAGAAGCATGTTTGGAAACAGAGCCAAGAATTCTTCTCTTGCCCAACAGGATCTTTCTAATTCAGTTTAATTCGTTTAAAACTGCAACAAATCTGTGCAATTTCCACACAAGAGATTTCATATTGTAACCACATGAGAGCTGAATTTATTGATACACGCAGATGGGGCTATGCTAGTTGCATTCCTGGCATTTTAACATCTTACAGTATGGATCAAAAGTATATTTAAGTGGGTGCATCCTGCTGACACTTGCAGTTGGATCCACACGTTGCACCAAGTCATGCATCTTTTAACCACAGTTAGTGGGCAAGCCATAATATCCATATTTTAAAAAAAAACATAGCAGAGGCTGGGACAAAGTTCTATGGTCAGAAGGTAGATTTGAATGAAGGGTGAGAGCTACAGTTGATAGAACAATGGTGCAAAATGAATACTGACCACTTCATACATGTGACCAAGATTTGGCAGGCTGATTTTTAGGTTTGTAAAAAACAAACAAACAAACAAACCTTGTTCTCTCCTAGCAAGTAGGCCAATAATAATCAATAACAGGGGTATTTATTAGGGTTTGTGTGTTGTTTTGGGTTTGATTCCAAAAAAAATTGCTTTAGAATTGTGAGAGTGTAATCAATACTTTCAATCTGCTGCATCAGGGGTGTCCAGCCTTGGCATCTTTAAGACTTGTGGACATTAACTCCCAAAATTTACCAGCCAGATATGACTGGCTTGGGGATTCTGGGAGTTGAAGTCCACAAGTCTTAAAGTTGCCAAGATTGGACACCTCTATGCTACACCTTTTCTTGGATTACTTGGCAAGCCTCCACAACTGCTCTGTGAACCTAGTTAAAGAGGAAACTGCTTTGAAAAGTAGCAAACACCCTTCATGTTTGTCAGATCATTAGATCTGAAGCAATGCAGATACTTATTTTTTTTAAAAAAATAGTGAACAAAGAACAGATTCTTCCTGATGCACTTATTTATGCTCTATTGCTAGTGAGCTGTTATGGACAACATATCTGAGATGGTTTAGAAGGGTAAGTTACTTGAAAAGCAATATTTCTTCATCTGCTTCCACAAAGACTGGTTTCTGAACTGTTTTTCCAAAAATTGAGCAGGAGACATGGAATATACAGTCAGTAAGAAAAGAAAGGACTGCTATACATGAAAAGTGTTTGCAAAACAACATGGTTTTTGTGTTTTAATATTCTGTCAGTGAGTTCCAAGTTAAGTCCATGAGAAGACTGTTAAAAAGATGGTCTGAAAAGGAACACTTCAGAACTCAGATATTATTTAAGAACAGATACCCCATGAATTACATGTAAACTGAGAACTTGTAACTGTGACAGCGCTTCTAAAGATTAAGAATCTCCTACATGCCCCATTTCTCTAAAAACGAATTCGCTCATACCAGTAGATATTTTTAACTAGAAATGCCCAAAATGGAGAAATAAGATCTTTTTTATTCTCCATCACAGTGATATTGTCACACACAAAATGCCTTTTAACCATATGCAATTGTCAGCCTCTTCCATTCATCCTTTCTCCCCGAGCCAATTAGACAGAAACGGGAATTGCCTGTTCACTGCTCTTCTTGACTAATAAGGGGCCAACTGCTGAAACTCTCCTGTGGGCTATAGACGGGATCCTCTAACAAAGTTCTGACCTCAAGCAATGAGTGTCTTCAGTTTTATACTGTCCAAAATGAAGAATTTAAACAAAGAGTGCTCTGTGTAGAACCATTCTGGGAGACCTCAACTCATTTCTAAAGTGTACCAGGGTAGCTTGAAAGAGAAGTGGATTTTAGTATTGTTGTAGTGATGACAAAGCAGCCAAGAGATCTCTTTCAATGTCATGTCTTCATTTCATAGCATCAGCAGAAGCATCCTGTGCAAAATTTAGCTCCAAAGTCTCCCCATGTATACGTATACATCCAAACTAGGCCAAACTAGACAGTGTTGTTTCTCTGGGGCATATGTGTGTGTGTGTGTGTGTGTGTGTGTGTGTGTGTGTGTGTATTATTTATTTGTTTGTTTGTTTGTTTATATGTTTATGCAGTGTATGTTGGAGGCGGTTACCCTTTTGAGAGCTGTATGCAACGAAATCTCATTTTAATGTATGCTGATTAGTGTACATTTAAAGTGACAATAATGTTATTATTCTATCCATTCTATTCTATTCTAGTAATAAAAGACTTAGGCCATTCTCAAGCATCCTGAAAATCATACGAAAATAATGATAGAACAGAAGCTTCTTTTGTAATGGGGGAAAAGAATGAGAAAAAGCAAGGCAGACTTTGATATGGCACAGCATTCAAATGTCTTGAGGAGCTTGTTCTTGAGGAGCGATCTGGACTCTCCACTAGGAAATCTTCAGGAGTATGAATTTTAGGTCTCCCTCTGGGTCCTCAACAGTTTGATCATTCCTAATAGGTTGAAATTATTGCTTGTTGGAAATAGTGTTTTCTCACGACAAGGTTTCCATCCTTGAAGGCAGGGGATTGGTGCCTGGGGAATTCTGCAAGCTGAAGTCCACACATCTTAAAAGTTGCCAAGGTTGAGAAGCATTACTTTAGATCAGGGTTCTTCAGACTTGGCCCTTTTATGACTTGTGGCACGCTGGCTGAGGAATTCTGGGAATTGAAATCCACAAGTTATAAAAGGGCCAAGTTTGAAGACCCCTGCTTTAGATAGTGTTTTTCAACCTTTGCAGGTTTAAGATGTGTGGACTTCAACTTCCAGAATTCCCCTACTAGCCTCTGGAAGTTGAAATTCACACAACCTAAACCTGCTGAAGTTGAGAAACGCTGTTTTAGAGCAAAGACCCAAATAATGAGAGGTGCTAGAGAACTTTGGCTGTTCTTGAAAGAAGTTGAGTGGGATTGGATCTGGCTGGCTGGGGCATTCTGGGAATTGAAGTCCATAATCTTAAAGCTGCCAAAGTTGAGAAGCACTGCCCTAACAATGGCAGTAATCTGCTTAAGATCCATGGCAAAAAAGGTTATAAAGTTAGGCATCACTCACAACTGCCTTGCTTAGCAATGGAAATTCTGGTCCCAGTTGTGGTGGTGCACAGAGGACTATCTGTGCTTCCTTGTTCTCCTGGAAGTCTTCATCTGGGGACAAGGCAAAGCACTTGTTGCAAACACTTATTATTTTCTGCAGTAATTCCTTTATAAAACCACTTTCACTGATTTTCTCTCATGCTACTCATCATAAACTTCCAAACTCACTTCGATATATTGTGTAAGATCTATGTTTGGTCAAAATTCGGGTCTTTTCCCATGTAAGATTGATAGTGTCTTGGCGACGTTTTGACGAGGTCCCACTCGTCATCTTCAGGCTGGTGTCTTTGACTTCGTGCTTGTGCGAGCAAAGCGTGATCGGAGCTGCCGTCTCTCTATAAATATTGGTGGGGGTATTTATAGAGAGACAGCAGCTCCGATCATGCTTTGCTCACACAAGCATGAAGCCGAAGACACCATCCTGAAGATGACGAGTGGGACCTCGTCGAAACGTCGCCAAGACACTATCAATCTTACACGGGAAAAGACTTATATATCTGCCTGCAGTGGTGTCTAGATTGCTTTCATGGTCTTTTCTGCAGGAGATCTGCTGAGCTCTCTGGTCCTTTTTCATGCAGTATTCATTCCATGGGGGAATACCGGAAAGAGATCACCACTACTTTCAGATCTTTTGAACTCTGCTGACTGTCTTGTGGGTTATTTACTCATTCCAGGTGCTTAAAAAGCCATGTCTGCCTGTCAAAATGCCACAACTTGGTTAACAATGAAGTCCAGGAGATTCCTCAGATCTCAGAGAGTTGCGTTCAGTAATTCAGTCACCTCTGATTCTTTGGGGCACAATGGCATCATTTTAGCAGGAATGCCTGTCAATAGCTTCTCCTTTGTGTCTTGTAAGATCATGGCTGTGTCATCAGTGATATTGTCAACTTGTCTCCTCTTGTCATTTTTTATTATTGTCTTCTATTTTCCAACCTTTGTGTTCCTGCGCACTGCAAAGCACTTCCCCCCCCAAACACTTTGCACAAGACTCTACATTTAGCTAATTGAAATATTCCAATTACACCCTTGTTTTTTCTCAAAATGTCCTGCTTGTTTATATCCAAGCTGGATTTCTAATTCCCACCCCTGGATATTTCACTTGAGATAAGCTCTTAGAGTAGCTTCAATGCCTAAGACGGCAACTATTTAAGCTTACTTGTACAAAAGTCCCCTAATTACAGCAAAATGGGCCTCATGTATCAATTTTCCATGGTGACAAGATGAAAATGCCCACAATACAGGGAAAACAGACTGTGCTGAAGACATTAAATTAAAAAGACATTTGTTTCTTTAATTGCTTTAAGAGAAGGAAAGAGAGGTGTAACACTTCAACTAAACTACCTTGTACTTTAAATGTGCAAAATCTGGGCCTTCCACGTCTTGATAAATATAAGGCTGGTGTCTTCCCTTGAGCTGTAACATTTCTCTGGAAGTCATTAGTCATATTAATTAGCAGACTGATGGTGTGACCAATATCTATCCTTGGAGAAACTCTCCTGTTTAGGCCGATATTCTGTCTTGAATTATTCCCCAAACCTCCTAAGGATGCTTGAAGAATTCAGGCTTTCCTAATTGTGTTAAGGGCTGATTTGAGACAGACTGTTTGATGAACATATAAACTGGATTTTAATTCCACTGATGTTTTTTTTTCTTCTTGTTACTTTAAGTGCAGATGAATGTACTCATTTAAACGGGACAGAGTTGTGGATTAAAGACATTGGAAAGAGATAAAGATGAGAAATACAGAGAGGCATTTCACCCTAAATTCCATTTTTTTCTTTTTGTCAATAGCTGCAGAGTTTTAAGGCATATACTGGCCCCACTCATGTCATTTTAGAGGTGGAATTCATCTCTGATCTTCTCTTCCTGACTTTCTGTGGAAGTATAACTGTAGTTGATTTCTGTTTTAGCTGGCACAAGAAGGGGGTTAAGTTGCTCTGAAACCTCTCCTCCAAATAATGCATCCGCTGCATCAAAATGACCTTGTGTGGCTTTCTTTGAGAGTTCAAAGTCGTCTATATGAGAGTACTTCCAAACGTTTTCCTCACGACCACTATTTGGTGAAGGGAGGGAGGATTGATAGGTTGTGAAAGATTCATTCATTGAGATCAAATGGGGACTTAAAAATGAGTCCCTGGCAGACCTCAAAAACACTTTCTGAACTCTTTGAAACTAAAGCAAGCTGGGAGCTGCAAGAATCAGGAATATTGCTGAACCGTAAGTCCCAGAATTTCTCATCATCGGCCGGGCTTCCTGGGAGTGGTTTCACAACGTTGGAAGTGGCCCTCCAGGATGATGAGGTTGCCAAGCGCAGACAAAAAGAGAGGAGAAGGGATTGCAGCCTAATAATACAGAGAACCGGAGAACCAGGGGCCACTAATCGCCTAGCTTCTCCCCCCTTTTTTATTACCTCTGAGTTTATTATTTCTAGTGGCTAATGGCTCCTATTTCTCCCTCTCAGAAAGAACATTAATGATGCTGATAGGAGCCAAGTGACCAGCTGAAGCTGTAATATGATGGATGCAATCTCTCTCTCTCTCTCCTGTCCCCTCTCCCTTTCTCTCTCATGAAATAGGAAAATAAAAAAAATCCTGCTAAAAATGGGGAGTCTGGTTAGATGCTGGTAGGCTTTGGGCAGAAACAAGCAAACCAGTAATGGGGAATAACAGAAAACCAAAACGATCATTTTGCTATGGTTTCTGTTGGAAGAGTCTCCCTGAGTTTTTTTGCAATATCACGTGCGTGGGGTTTTTGCTTTTTGCTTTAAAGGGGAGAGTTTATTTTATTTATTTATCTTGATTGATCACTGTTTTCCCTACCAATGGTGCCACACTTATTATTTTAATCTTGAAAAGCTATTTTTCCATGGTAGGCTTCCCCTGGGGTGAATTTTTGAATACATCTATTCTGAATACAGTGACTGGTTTGCATGATCCTCCAAACATCTTAACCACACACAAATTTGAAAATGTCAGAGTTCAATGGATCAGGTGTTATTATTAGAGAAATCTAGAGAAAGCTCGTACAAAATGAAAATTCCCCTGGGAAGTTACCATCTCCATAAATAAACTAGTGGTTAAAGCACTGGGACAGAAATCAGGAGGCCATGAATTCAGGTTCTACCTTAGCCATGAAAGCCGGCTAAGGCACTGGCCAGTCACTCTCTCTCGGCCCAACTGACTTCACAGGGTTATTGTTATGGGGAAAATAGGAGGAGGAAGATGTGCTGGGTATTTTCGCTGCCTTGAGTTATTTGTAAAAAGGTGGAATACAAATAAATAGACAGTTTGGGATTCTGCTTAAGAGTCTGGAGGGTTGGCATAAGCTGTGGAGTTTCTCTTTCCCTTTTTCATGGAGCCGAGAAGAGGGCAAGGGGAAGCAATTACAATCTCAAAAGAGCCTTTAAATGATACATTCGCTTTCTGAACTGAATGGGAATCAAAGCAAAAGGAAAGCAAGGAACTTACTATGACAGACAGGGAGTGGCCGGTCCCAAACACCATCGCCCTGACATGTAAGCACATGAGTACCCAGTAAATAATATCCATGGTTGCACTGATAAGAGACGGTTGTTCCAAAACTATATCTGTGAGGCCCACTTGGTTGCACTTGACGGACGCTGTTTTCCAGGTGCCCAGGATCAGTACAATTTACAACTGCAAGCAAATCACAGAAGATGAAAAGAATATTAACAAAAAAAATGAGAAATTGTTACAAAGAAGGAAAGGAATCTCAGCTTTTACCTTCCATTTTTTAAAATGACATGGGAGGACAATATATCAGATCAGGCGTATCTGTGAGTGTGAGCAAAAAGGTAGTAGTGGCTGATGAAGTGCCGGCTCTTTTGTGTATGTGTCATCCATGTGACACACATCAAAAAGGGGTAGGGCTCTGATTAAGTGGTGGCAGCAGCCATCCTGACCTTTTAAATCCTTCCCACCGATGCCACTGGATCAAATCCTTGTGTGAAAATTTTCCACCATTTGGTTCTCCTCTGTGATGGAACATAGTCTGGATTCCCAGGAGAAGCAAAAGACAGTGAAGCTCCACCCTAGGAGTACTCAGAGTATATCCTTCATGGTGCAAGTAGTAGCTTTAGTTTGACAAGATTTCTGTCTAATGATGAGTAACAATAAAGGAAATATGTCCGTTTTGGTTTTCAAAGTCTGACATCCTCTCCCTCTCCCCTCATTCTTGAGATGGGGGGGGGAGGGAGGGAGAGAGACCTAGTTTTTGTTAAAATGAATTACTCAAATTCTGGCTATATCAATCCTAGTCTAGCAAAAGCAAGGCACTCTTTGCAACCCAGAAGAATTTAGAAATTGAAATCTACTTGAGATCCTTATGCAGGAATCCAACTCTGTCTCACCCAATATAATAATATAATAAATATAATAATATAATATAATATAATATAATATAATATAATATAATATAATATAATATAATATAATATAATATAATATAATATAATATAATATAATATAATATAATATAATATAATATAATATAATATAATATAATATAATATAATATAATATAATATAATATAATATAATAAGTCTTTGAAATGAAATAAGGAATGTTATAATTTGATTTTAGTTTGAAGGCTGGGAGCTTTCTTTTTATCTACACTTTCCACACGACACTGAAGCTGAACCGTGCAGAGCTGCAGACCCTTTTTGCCTTGAAGAATCTGCTGGGATACGTTGAAAAGAAGCACAGTCGGGATAGGCTGACAGCGGTTCCATCTGAAGAGACGCTGCTGCAGGCTGTAGAACAGATTTAGATCGCAGAAATAATAAAGGGGGGGGGGTGGGGAGAAGGAGGGGGGTAGAGAAGCACAACTTACTGTGACAGATGGGCAAGGGTTTAGTCCACTGGCCGTTAGCCAAGCATTGGGACTTGGAAGTCCCCTCAAGGTGATATCCAACGTTGCATGTAAACTTGGCCACATCATTGAGATTGAACTGAGTGCCTTGGGTCAGGCCATTTGTTGGGTTGCCTGGGTGACCACAGGTGATGGCTGCAGAGAGAATGCAAGACATTACATCCCTGCCTCGTTCCCCGGCTCGAGGACATAGAAATGCCAACTACAATAGAATGAAGTGCTACAAGTGAGATTTCTCCCAGGTGTGCCCATCTTCTAGCAGCATCTGATTTCTTTTCAAGCCATACTATGAAAGCCACCCTTTCCCCTATCTAGGCTGACCCTTAGCTAAGCTTAGCAGCAGGTTTTTAAAGGTTGGGAAAGGAGTCCCAGAGGTGTGTGTGTGTGTGTGTGTGTTTGTGTGTGGTTTTTTTTTTTCTTTCAAAAAGCCAACTGGACTTCCTTGCTTTTTTCCTTTGGAAACATTTTGATTCTCATCCAAGAAGCTTCTTTAGTTTTCAAAGAAAATGTTTTCAAAGAAAAACAACAACAACAAGAAAGTCCAGTTGCCTTTTAGAAAAAGTATCTTTGGGACAACCAGGGCTTTTTTCCCTCATAGAACGCCCAGAATGGAGTTCCGGCACCTTTTCTGGATGGAACCTTGTAGGGTAGGCAAGGCGGGTTGTATGACATGTGTGAGTTCTGGTACCTTTAAAAAAAAAGCATTGAGGACAACTATGACTGGATGATTTGAGAATCTCCATAGACCACAGGTCTGCAACCCGCGGCTCCGGAGCTGCATGCGGCTCTTTCAGCTGTCTCCTGCGGCTCCCAGTCCTCTGCCATTTGCAGTCCAAAAAAAAAAAGTGGGACTAAAAAAGTTCGAACAATATGCAGGGTAGGTGCATATCTTGCCTTGGCTCCACTCTTCAGTCAAACCCTGTTTTGCGCATGCATGCACATGTGCACACATTTTTTGCGGCTCCCAGTTTTTCCTTTTGTGAGGGAACCGGTTCCGAGTGGCTCTTTCACTGTTTCAGGTTGCTGACCCCTGCCATAGACAGTTTGGAAAGGAGGCTATTTGAAGGAAGAACTGTATTTTAACCATGTATCTTTTTCAGCAGCCGCTTTCCTTTTCGGCCAGACATTGTTATTCTAATACTTTCCAAGGAACATAGTGCTTTCCATAGTGTAGGTAACAATCAACAGACAAATAATCCAAAGAACTGCTTTCAACTATTGTCTGTGAAAAAGAGCCTGACCGTTGCTGTCTTAAATAAAAGTAGAACAACTGTGGAAAAACAAAGCAACGATAGTAATAATAGCAATAGGTGCCTTGGGTACAATTCCAAAACATCAAGAACACTAAAATCACCACCAGCCAATTGTAAAAGGCAGCTTTACTTGGTACAGCTTATATCCTGTGATGACAGTGGTGGGATTCAGCCAATTCGCACCACTTTGGCAGAATGCCCAGGCCCAGAATGGACTTCCAGAAGTGGCAACTACACAGAGAACCAGTTGTTCACATATTTGAATCCCACCACTGTGTGATGATACCTCTAACGCCATCAAACATTAATATCTGCCTATCCCAGGTCCTTGGGAAGGTGGATAAAAATGCCAACCCGGTCTAAACATCTGGCTGATTGTGCAGTAATAATAATACCATTATTATTATTATAGTTGCACAGTCAGCCAGATGTTCATACTGGACTCTATCTATCAAGTTCTTTCCAAGGACATGGGATAGGCAGATGGGGTTGTTTGCTGGTGTTACAAACATCGTTGCAGGAAGATTATATTATTATTATTATATTGTCAATTATAATAATAGCATAACGAGGTTTCATCACTACAATTCTCACGGAAAGCCTAAACTCCTCTGAAGCTATGAATAATTTGTGCAAATCGTCTGAGTTTGGTGAAGGCTAATGATACCATCCTCAAACACTTAGCTCAATGTTTTAATGTAGTTGTATACCAAGATGGTATAAAGATGGCAGCATTTAGCTCACCTTGGCTGATTTAAAAAAAAACAACAGTTGGACATGATATACTGTAGGAAATATTTAAAAATCCCAGAAAAAATATTAAACCATTTATATACCATTCCCATGCAAACTACAACATACGAATGTGTTCACAGTCACCATAACCTGGGCTTAATCTGAAGCAAGAATTTCTCTTTTCAATACTTAATAGAAATAACTGTCATAAAAAAAATCTTCTCTACATTCCCCCCTTGGATCCAACTTAGCCAAGCTTATCAACTCATACATGTAATGTTAAAATCCTCAGAGCTGTACACTCATTGAAACAGAATGTGGTCTCCTAAAAAGTGTATTGGGAAATAAAATAAAGGGCGTGCTACAATATTTCCCTTAAAATAGTGAAACAGCACACTGTAACTTAAAACGCTGTAGGCCACGAGAACATGTTGCAAGTCAAAGAGCTTTATAATTCCTTATTTTTTACAGGTTCACATACAAAACATGCTGGAAAGAGGGATTTTTCCAGAATCCAACATGAATATTCTGGCTTGAGGTAGTCAGGTGTTATATCACACTATTGTGCTAAGGAAAACACTCTTGTTCCAACCCATTCTCATCTCTGAGACATCAATTTTTCACGAATGAAGGCAAACATACGTGTCCCAGGATAATGTTACAAGAACCAATCTGGGTCAGTCACTGGGACCAGAGGTTTACTCTTCAGAGTTTTTGGACTTGTCTTGAGGATGGGCTCCAGCATGAGTCTTAAAGCTCTCCTCATGTTGGAAAAGCTTAGGTCTATTGTATGTCTATTGTATGTTGAAACTCAAATACTTTGGCCACCTAATGAGAAGGAAGGACTCATTGGAGAAGAGCCTAATGCTGGGAAAGGTTGAGGGCAATAGAAGAAGGGGACGACAGAGAATGAGGTGGCTGGATGGAGCCATTGAAGCAGTAGGCGTGAGCTTAAAGGGACTCCAGAAGATGGTAGAGGACAGGAAGGCCTGGAGGAACGTTGTCCATGGGGTCGCGAGGGGTCGGACACGACTTCACAACTAACAACAAGATTGTATGTCTCACAGGTAGGGCCCAAGGGTTTCTCTACTCCTTGCAGGCTGTACCAAAATGCATTAGGCATTCACAATGAGAAGGGAAGGTGACTGGGCAACTGCACAGAAGACCAATCAAAGAATGTTAATTATAGGTTTTAAGCAACTTGGTTTTTTTCCCCTGTGTGGTCTCAGTGCTGCCATATACATGGAAGATTAGCAAACTGATCTTCCCACGGGAAGATGCTCTGTCGAAATTTGTAGGATTTGCTTTGGCATCTTATATCCATCTTTTAAATGCCTTTTAAATATATGTGATTAATTTTAGTTCCCAAAAGGAAGACCTGTAGTGGAATTGTTGAGCATTCTTTAGCAAATAAATTACTATGGTGAATGCAAAGTAAGAGAGCTAAGAATAGAAAGAGAATCAGATGAAATATGTACTTAGCCAAACATCCTCTTTCATATGAACGCAACCAAAATGCTCTGGGGTAGAACAGGAGAAAAAGGGTGATTCCTTTGAAGCTCAAGGTAGCATAAAACCATGATGACTTGTGCGATCCTTGATAGATCTGTCCTTCTTTATGCAAGTTGAATCTCTTGCAGATCCACCTAAGTGAATTGTTAAATGGAACGCTTGCTTCCTACAATTGTGGGTGCTTCATCACTGGAGGTCTTCAAGAAAAGATGGGACAACCATTTGTCCAGGATGGTATAAGGACTTCTGCCTCATACCATCTTGGACAAATGAAGGTTAGACTGGAAGACTCCCAAGGTCCCTTCCACCATATGACTCTACGATATTTTTATAATATTTGTCATAGAGGAAAAGACTTCACAGATATAAAGTCTGGAATGGGCTCATAATCAAACCAACAGTGGATCTGCTGATAAAACTGGGTAAACCAAAATTGTAGGACAGCTTAATTTTCCTACGATGCATCTCTGAATATTTCAGAAATCATTTTTTAGATCCAGTAAAGTATGCAGTCCTTAGAAGTTCTGTTTTCACCCCATTTTTTACTGGGTCTGCAGAAGGGAGTGGGGAATTCTAGAAATATGAAAGGATGGACCAATGAACCCAATCAACTAACCAAAGTGATTTATGTTTTCCTCTAAACCAGGGGTGTCAAACTGCCGGCCTGTGGGCCGGATGCGTCACAACGAAATCGCACCCACCCCATTGCCGGCAATGGGGAAAAAGTCGCGATACGTCCCATGACATTGCGAGTTTGACACCTATGCTCTAAATTGTCTAGCACAAGGCTAATAATCTCATTCCTTTACTCGTGTTCTGGGAACACCTAAATTCAGTCAATTGGCCCGTTTTGCAAATTTAGACCTCCAAGAAAAAGAGCTGGAGTGAAACAGTGGCTGAAAAATCAAAAATCATAACTCTCCCTTGTTGAGCTAAATGGCAGCACTAAACATACATCCCAAAACTGGCCATTGTGATCAAGCTATGCCCGTTACTACCTGGCTGGTCAGTGAAAAGGGGCTAATGTCAGGTTATGTGGGAAAAAATGGGTGGAATTCCACTAACTCCAAAACTGGTCTCTATGGAGATTCTCAACCATCCAGGTCTTGGTTGCCCAAGAAATGCTTTTCCAAAAGGCAACTGGGCTTTGGTTTTTCCCCCTTTAAAATGTTTCAATTCTCATCCAAGAAGCTTCCTCAATTCTCAGAATAGTTCTCAGAACTGAAGAGGCTTCTTGGATGAGAAGTGAACTATTTTCAAGGAAAAAAACCAAGGAAGTTGAGTTGCCTTTTGGAAAGGCCCTCTTGGGATGTCCAAAACAGGTGACTTTTAACTAGAATTATTCCTACTGGATTTCATAACTTTTTATTAAATGTTTGCTACTTACTTCCAAAGCCTTTGGGGTGGCCCCCAGCAATCAAAGAGAGAAATGGCATAAAACCGATAATTAGGAAAAAATAAAAAATAAAGATGAAAGAGAGCAGAAGTGATAGACCAAGATGGAACTAAGCCAGGAGTCTCAAAAAATCCTTGCGAAATCTTACGCGGAACTATCGAAACTTGCAAGATTTTTGGCAACTAGGAGACATTTCGGGAATCAGGACTGGGAAATGGGAGAGTTGGACCCTTTCTTTTTTTTTGGGGGGGGGGGTTGTTTCTCTTCCTAAGCTCTCTATCAAAGTTGTGAGTCAGGCTGTATAATTAAAATGGCAACATACTTACGCACACAAACAGGAGTCTTCCCGGACCAATGGTGATCTTGCTGGCAGATGCGAACTGACATGCCGATGAGCCGGAAGCCAGGGTTGCACTGATACACCACGCTGCCACGGTAACTGTAGTTCTCGCCATTGATCTGGCCATTGACAATAGAACCTGGCTCACCACAGTGACCGGCTGGAGGGAGAAGAAAACAGGAGGGAGTGGGGGGGAAAACAGAAAGTAGAATTAGTGATAGTCCAATGTAGAATGAACCCTTCCTGGATACCTGTGTACCTTAAGAAAGGCACTACAAATTTTGTCTTAATTCAGAAGGTTCTTAAAACAATATAAAAGCAAAAGCAGAAGTTTTCCTTTTAAGGGATGTTGGATAAAGAGCTTGAAACCGAATTTGGAACACTGTTATTATATATGCTGACAGTGGCGAGGAACGGAAAGACCCGTTAATTCCCACAATGGAAGAACGGATGGAAAAAAGTGTAGAGTTGGTGGAGATGGCAACATTAGTTATTTTAATTAATGAGAAGAACTTAGCCAGTTTTGTTTCCACTTGGAAACCACTTCCAGATTTTATGCCCAAAATTGTAGGTCTCTAAAAGTACTTGTCTCCACATTGCTTATGTGTGCATCAACTCTAAAAATCTAGATATGACAACAAGATAAGATTTCCTCTTTCTTTATATGGGTGGTGAGTCAACATTGCCAAGAGACTGCTAACCTTATTAGTTTAGATATTTATAGAGTTTTTCATCTACTGCTATAGTGGATGAAAAATCCTATAAACATCTTAAAAACTACTAGTGTTTTTAAAAGATATGTTCAATTATATCAGGTTTCCAAAGATGAAAACAGGCAACTCCAACAATGAGAGAGAAATTAAAAAGTCTTTTGAATGTATCAAATAGTTATAAAGCAAGGATAAAAGGAAGAACAGCAGCAAGAATCCATTGCAGTTTTCATTAATTCTGTTTATTAAGACTATTCAAGACATTTCCCCATCTGGAACTGATAATGTGTAAAATAAGGTTTAATTTAACCAAAAGCAACATAAAAGAACTTTTTGGTAGCAAGTGGCCTGTACAATCCAGTACTTCATTCACATAAATTAAAAGCAGCTGATTAATGCTGTCCCTTATACAGTACATTTATCAACTGAAATTGTGGTGGATTAATCCACTGCTTGCAGGTCTAGTTCTATCACTTTCTAAAGATGGGTGCAGAAACATCCTTTGAATGATGCCCAGGTCTCCTATTTGGCATTATGAATGGCCCCCAGTTGATCAGGTTAACAGTAGTCCTATACTCACCCAGGCATGTCACTTCTAGTCCACTCCAAAGACCGTTGGCCATACATTCTCGCACACGAGAGCCCACTAAGGTGTAGCCGCTATTGCAGGAGAAGATGGCAGTAGCTCCATAAGTGGTTAAGGTCCCAATCCTGTTTCCATTGGATGGCACAGGCAAGTCTCCACAGGAGATGACTAAAATTAAGACACACACAAACAAACATAGGGTACTTAGCAAAGGACCCTAGGACAAAAGAGAGCTCATTGGCTCTTCAGACTTGGCAGTGCATGTTACAGTAATTTGTAGATTGCTCAATCACCCTTAATTTAATCAACCTCAAGTGGCTAGCTTTGTAGAACATAGGATGGATGATTTCATGGCACTCACTAAACTGCATCTTAGCGAGTTGTCAAGAAGTGACTAGCTCTTGTGACTATACAACTCTTAAGCCAATTTTTATGGATTCCCAAATCCTCCTGCTTTACAAAACTTTGGCAACAAAAGTGAGACTTGAGGTGGCATGATTCTTTTATAAGAAAATAATGTTAGCTATAAAATTGGTGTGCTAGGTATTATTAAGTGATATATCACTAAGAGCGTATTCTGGAAGCTTTCCCAACCATATAATTGTTTTGGAACAGAACTAATTCCTTATAAAATATTTGTATATTTATTATTATTTTTTGTCCGTTACCCATTCCCAAAGTCTGCAGAAGGCTAACAATCTCATAATAATATAAAGCAGTCTTTCTCAACTTCAGTAGCTTTAAGATGCGTGGACTTGAAGTCTGTGCATCTTAAAGCTGCTGAAGTTGAGAAACACTGATGTAAAGAGTAATGTTCATCAAAAATCCCAAACCCACATCCTCCAACATGCCTAAATATAACACAATCACAATATACATTAACCTTTCCCCAAGCATCGGTTATATGATCACAAGCTTTATCTTTGGCCATGACATACCATTCTGCTGAGTTAAAATGGAACAAGTAGTTGTTGACTGTATCCTAAATGCCCAGGACGGATTAAGCTGAGCAGAACACCAAGGGAGTTCTGGAGTGGGGACACCTATTTAGAAAAACCTGCTTTCTGGTCCCTTGACACATGACAGTATCATAAAGGTGGGACCTGGAAGGAGTTAACCCTGTCTGATTTTGATCAGATGGGCAGATGAATAGAAGAGAAGGTGGATAAGATAAACCAGTTTGGAGCCCTGTAGGACCTTAAAGGTGAAAAACGGTGTCTTGAATCATGCTCAGAAGCCAACTGGCAATTATTGCACCTCCCAAAGCAGCGGGGTCACCCAATATATTGGAACATACCTATTACTGCCCAGGTCGTCATATCCTATGCCAGCTGTAGCATCTGAATGCTCTTTTTTTAATCTGGAATGTATATTTTTATACTTCTCGTCTTTATAACTGCTATTCTTCAATTGTTGTACAACACCCCCCCCCAGTGTCATATTATCCTCCCAGGTGCTCACACTGTTTTAATTTGTCACACTCACTTCTACAAGTTGGCATGGGTTCTCCTATGCTCCATTTCCCATTCGCCTGGCAGCCGATGACACGGAACCCAATGTAATAATAGCCTGGGTCGCAGATCAACATGAGCTGTGCGTTATACTGGTACTGGGTCTCATGAATCAGCCTCCATCTCCCATGTTCCACAGCAATGCTACTGATGTCAGGACAGCTGACCGCTGAATTCACCAAGAGATGAAAAGAGAAACAATCTAAGTCAAACTAAAAGCCCATCCATCTGTCCATTCTAGCTGAGAACGGCCAGGTGAAAGCTATAAATAAGAGGAGAACGTTGCATTTGTCATTGTCACTGTACAGTCTGAACTGATTTTTTTTTCCAAACTGGTGGTCATTTGAAAATGGCCCCAAATTTGTCACAAAGCTGAATGAAGTTAGGATACAAACCTCTGAGGCAACATTGAATGATTTCCGAACAAGGGGAACAATGAACCTGATAACTATAGGAGGAAAACAGATGGGAAGTCAAGTCTATTAAAGGTGTTTAGCAGTATCAGCTATCAATGGAGCCTCCACCTTCTGATTTGCATATGAAATAATAGAAATAATCAATATAAGAAAGAGTTATACCTGCATGGAAAGTTCTGTCTCAAGGAAACTAAAGAATGGCCAGAGTAGGGTGCAAAACTGGCTTTTAAATTGCTCCACTAAAACCATGGACAGAATAATCTGGGAGGATGGTTTCTTTGACTTTCTCAATGTAGGATCTTCATCAGCAGATTAGCAGCCCAGCTAAAAAAAGTCCAGCAGAAGGATTTCCCTCATGAGATCTTTCTTTGGGCTTAGACAGAAGAAAATATCTGGCCCTCTGGAGCAGGAGATTTAGATTTCTATATAATATCCTTTTTCTAATTTCCCAGTAATTAATCTAATTAACCAGTGTTGTCAAGAGACTAACCATCTAGGTGGTCTTTTAATTCCAACACAATAAGCTTCTGGTTGCTTTTGAAATTATTCTGGATGCTTATTAAGACAAAGGCACCATACATATTTAAAAAAGAGACAAAGAATATTGAAGATTGAGGGTGGACCACATTAGACTCACCCACACATGGAGGAGGACTATTGCCATTGCTCCACTGTCCAGTAGTCAGGCACTCTACGCTGGAGTTATCTTGGGCTTGGAGGTGAAAGCCCTCTTTGCATTGATAAACTGCTTTGTTGCCCATGGTGTATTCCTGGCCAAAAATAACCCCATTCTTCGGAGCTCTAGGAACTCCACAGGAGATTGCTTGGAAAGAAAAGTCAAGATAAGTGATTGCTTGCATTCACACAAAGTCTTTGCTTCCATAGTTAGTTGTGCTCCAAAATCTAACCTGTTTGCATTATCTTGAGCCTTCTCTATCCAAGGCATATAAGCGATAGTCACAGTAAACCACAATGATGCCACAAGGACATACGTGTTATGACATAACACAAATGCTGCAAATATATACTTGATGTCTTGATGCAGGTGAAGAAATTAGGGTGGCCTATGTCTAATGTAAAGGGACGGGGTGGCTCAGTGGGTTAGGACACTGAGCTTGTCGATCAGAAGGTCGGCAGTTTGGCGGGTCGAATCCCGGGTGCCACGTAACAGAGTGAGCGCCTGTTACTTGTCCCAGCTTCTGCCAACCTAGCAGTTCGAAAGCACGTAAAAATGCAAGTAGAAAAATAGGGACCACTACGGTGGGAAGGTAACAGCGTTCCGTGTGCCTTTGGCGTCTAGTCATGCCGGCCACATGACCACGGAGTCGTCCTCAGACAAGCGCTGGGTCTTCGGCTTTGAAATGGAGATGAGCACCAGCCCCTAGAGTTGGAAATGACTAGCACGCATGTGCGGGGGAACCTTTACCTTTACCTTGTTATGTCTAATGTAGTCATCACATATGTGTTGTGATGCTTGTCACTACACATGGCATAATGCATTCTTTGCCATCCCCAAGTTCTGAAGACCCTCATATGCTTTTCCCAACCTCCTAGGATACCCCTGTGTGTACAAGCATACTATTTGAATTTCTCTTTGCAAAAAATACAAATACACTTCAGTGTGACT
>NW_027673359.1:0-15000 GCF_964194415.1 Vipera berus
GTACATACTTGATTTTACGTGTGATAACAGCAGCAAGAATTACATTTGCACAATATTGGAAGAACGAAGAAATACCACCAGAAGAAGAAATAATTAAAAATATACTAGACTGCGCGGAAATGGACAGACTTACTTTAAGGTTGAAAGAAAAAGAAGAAACAGAATATTTTCAAACTTGGGACCTATTTTATCAATGGTTAGAAAAAGGTTTTAGGGATTAAGAATGTAATTTGTATTAGTGAATAAGATACTCAGACAACACGTTTTTGTTGAACGATTACTGGTGAATTCTGTTAAAAAATAATCAATAAAACTTTATTTTTTTAAAAAAACAATCCTAGTCAGACCACACCTGGAACACTGCAGCCATTTTTGGTTATCATACTACAAAACAGATGTTGAGAGTTTGGAGGAAAAAAAAAATCCAGAGAAGAGCAACTGAGATGATCCAAGGCCTGGAGACTAAAACGTACGAAGAACGACTGCGGTACTTGGGTTTGGCTAGTCTAAAGAAAAGAAGAAATAGGGGAGACGTGATAGCAGCGTTCTGGTATTTGGGGGGCTGCCCCAAAGAAAAGGGGGTCACGTTATTCTCCAAAGCACCAGAGGGAAGGACGAGAAACAACGGTTAGAAACTGACCAAAGAGAAAAGCAACTTGGAATTAAGGAGAAACTTCCTGACAGTGAGGACAATTAACCAGTGGAACAGCTGGACACCAGAAATCGTGGGTGCTCCATCACTGGAGGTTTTTAAGAAGAGACTGGACAGTCACTTCTCTGAAATGATATAGGTTCTCCTGCTTGAGCGGGGGGCTGGACTAGAAGACCTCCAAGGTCCCTTCCAGCTCTATTCTATTCTACTTAACAACTGTGGCAAGAACGGTTGTAAAATGGGGCAAAACCTACTTAACAACTCTCCTGCTGAACAGCAGAAATTTGGGGCTCCGTTGCGGCCGTAAGACGAGAACTACCTGTAAGGTTTTTCATGTGTTTTTTTTTTCAGGCAGGTCCCAGAGAATGGCCACCAAATGGATTTTCAAAATTCTGCACCGATTCGGAGAAGGCTTTTCAGCAGGAAAAGATTTTGATTTCAGATGCCTTTTTTTTTTGAAAGGGGAGTTGTTTAATTGTACTTAATGTGTCAATTAGCATGCCAATTAAGTTGTACACCGTGTGCCAACTCCTTGCCTGAAACAGAATAATAACTTTATTGTCACTTTGAATGCACACCGATCGGCATACGTGAAAATGGAATTTTGTTGCATTCAGCTCTCAAAGGGCCACCACCTCCGATCTACGCTCCATAAATATGACAAAAATAAATAAATAAATACAGAATTATGCATATACCCACAAATATTATACGACACAGAGAAACAATGCAGTCTAGTTTGGGTTATGTATACATGCGCATGGCGAGAAAAACTTTGTTAGCTGCGAAGTCGTGTCCGACCCATCGCGACCCTATGGACAACGTTCCTCCAGGCCTTCCTGTCCTCTACCATCTTCTGGAATCCATTTAAGCTCACGCCTCCTGCTTCAGTGACTCCATCCAGCCACCTCATTCTCTGTCGTCCCCTTCTTCTATTGCCCTCCATCTTTCCCAGCATTAGGCTCTTCTCCAGTGAGTCCTTCCTTCTCCTTAGGTGGCCAAAGGATTTGAGTTTCCACTTCAGGATCTGGCCTTCTAAAGAGCAGTCAGGGTGGATCTCCTCTAGGACCGACCTGTTTGATCGCCTTGCAGTCCAAGGGACTCGCAGGAGTCTTCTCCAGCACCGTAGTTCAAAGGCTTCAATTCTTTGGCGCTCGGCCTTTCTTATGGTCCAACTTTCACTGCCATACATTGCAACTGGGAAGACCATAGCCTTGACTATACGCACTTTTGTTGACAGGGTGATGTCTCTGCTTTTTAGTGTGCTGTCTAGATTTGCCATGGCTTTCCTCCCCAGGAGCAAGCGTCTTTTAATTTCTTGGCTACAGTCCCCATCTGCGGTGATCTTGGAGCCCAGGAAAATAAAATCTGTCACTACCTCCATTTCTTCCCCATCTATTTGCCAGGAATTGAGAGGGCCGGATGCCGTGATCTTGGTTTTCTTAATGTTTAGTTTCAACCCAACTTTTGCACTCTCCTTCTTCACCCGCAACAAGAGGCTCTTTAGTTCTTCTTCACTTTCTGCCATTAGAGTGGTATCATCTGCATATCTGATTATCTAGACCCATACCAATCGGGTTTCAGGCCCGGGTACAGCACGGAGATGGCATTGGTCACGCTGGTGAATGATCTCTGGCGGGCTCAGGACAGGGGCTACTCCTCTGTCCTAGTCCTTTTAGACCTCTCAGCGGCTTTTGATACCATCGACCATGGTATCCTGCTGCGACGTCTCAGGGGGTTAGGAGTGGGAGGCACAGTTCTCCAGTGGTTCTCCTCCTACCTTCTGGGAAGCTCGCAGTCGGTGTTGGCAGGGGGGCAGAGATCGACCTTGAGACCTCTCATTTGTGGAGTTCCTCAGGGATCGGTTCTCTCGCCTCTCCTGTTCAACATCTATATGAAGCCGCTGGGTGAGATCATTCGTGGTTTTGGAGTTGGGTATCATCAATATGCTGATGATGCCCAGCTTTTTATTTCGACCCCAAACCACCCCAGTGATGCCCTCGACGTGATGTCCCGCTGCCTGGAGGCGGTCCAGGTCTGGATGGGGAGGAACAGGCTTCGACTCAACCCTGACAAGACTGAGTGGCTGTTCGTGCCGGCATCCCGGGAAATTCCGATTATCCCATCTTTGGCCATGGGGGGTGAGCTATTACCCCCCGTAGATAGGGCGTGCAACTTGGGGGTACTTCTAGATTCACAGCTCTCTTTAGAAGAGCATATCGGAGCTGTGACTAGGGGGGCCTTTGCCCAGGTTCGCCTGGTGCGCCAGTTGCGACCCTATCTAGACCGGGATGCCTTGCGTACACTCACTCATGCGCTCGTGACTTCTCGTCTAGACTACTGTAATGCTCTCTACATGGGGCTGCCCTTGAAGTCCACTCGGAGGCTCCAACTGGTGCAGAATGCAGCCGCGCGAGTTGTGCTGGGGGTTTCCCGATACTCCCATGCTACACCTTTGCTCCGCGAGCTGCATTGGCTGCCGGTTGCCCTCCGGGTGAGATTCAAGGTGTTAGTAATGACTTACAAAGCCCTACATGGCATGGGTCCGGATTACCTACGGCAACACCTGCGGCTGGTGTCAACTTCCCTTCGTCCAGTGCGCTCCCACAGAGAGGGCCTCCTCAGGGTGCCTCCGATCAAAGAATGTCGATTGGTGGCCCCCAGGGGGAGGGCCTTCTCTGTGGGCGTGCCAGACCTATGGAACCGCTTGCCGGTTGAGCTCCGGACGGCCCCCGACCTTCGCTCCTTCCGGCGCGATCTAAAAACGTATCTATTTGAGCAGTCTGACCTGGTCTGATGGGTTAGGGTTGGGGTTTTAAATACGTTTTAATTATTGTTTTAACCTTGGGCATTTATTTAATTGCTTTTAACTTTTGTATCCTGTTTTGTATTTATTGCCCTGTACACTGCCCTGAGTCCTTCGGGAGAAGGGCGGTATAAAAATATAATAAATAAAATAAATAAAATAAAATATCTTAGGTTGTTGATATTTCTTCCGGCAATCTTAATTCCAACTTTTGATTCATCTAGCCCTGCCTTTCTCATGATGTGCTTTGCATATAAGTTAAATAGGCAGGGCAATAGTATACAGCCTTGCCGGACTCCTTTCCCAATTTTGAACCAATCAGTGCTTCCGTGTCCAGTTCTCACTGTTTCTTCTTGGCCCACATATAGGTTTCTCAAGAGACAAATAAGATGGTCTGGTACTCCCATCTCTTTAAGAACTTGCCAGAGTTTGTTATGATCCACACAATCAAAGGCTTTAGCATAATCAATGAAGCAGAAGTAGATGTTTTTCTGGAACTCTCTAGCTTTCTCCATGATCCAGCGTATGTTGGCAATTTGATTTCTAGTTCCTCTGCCTCTTTGAAATCCTGCCTGTACTTCTGGTAGTTCTCGATCCACATACTGCTGGAGTCTAGCTTGTAGGATTTTAAGCATAACTTTACTAGCATGAGAAATGAGTGCAATGGTGCGATAGTTTGAACATTCTTTGGCACTGCCTTTCTTTGGAATTGGAATGTAAACTGATCTTTTCCAATCCTGTGGCCACTGTTGAGTTTTCCAAATTTGCTGGCAAATTGAGTGTAGCACTTTTACTGCATCGTCTTTTAAGATTTTGAATAGCTCAGCTGGAATACTGTCACCTCCACTAGCTTTGTTGTTGCTCAGCTTTTCTAAGGCCCACTTCACTTCACATTCTAGGATGTCTGGCTCGAGGTCAGTGACCACCTCATTGTGATTATCAGGGACATTAAGCTCATTCTTGTATAGTTCTTCTGTGTAATTTTGCCACCTCTTCTTAATCTCTTCTGCCTCTGTTAGGTCCCTGCTGTTTTGGTCCTTTATCATGCCCATTTTTGCATTAAAAGTTCCCTTCATCTCTCCAATTTTCTTGAAAAGATCTCTGGTCCTCCCTATTCTATTGTTTTCTTCTATTTCTTTGCACTGTTCATTTAAGAAGGCATTCTTATCTCTTCTAGCTATTCTCTGGAATTCTGCATTCAATTGGGCGTATCTTTCTTTTTCTCTCTTGCCTTTCGCTTCCCTCCTTTCCTCAGCTATTTGCAAAGCTTCCTCAGACAGCCATTTTGCTTTCTTGCATTTCTTTTTCTTTGGGATGGTTTTGGATGCTACCTGTTGTACAATGTTGCGAACCTCTGTCCATAGTTCTTCAGGCACTAATCTTGCGAATTTACCAGACCGATGACATATAGGGCATCTGATTCGTGGCTGCTTAATCATACGTGGCTGCGAAGGCAACTCAAGCAACTTACATTGTTTTCATCTTGCCCTCTCACTTCTTTAAGGACTTTCCTTGTTCTCGGGCTTGCCGTGGTCCTGTAGGAGAAAAACAAAAAATGTAAACAGGATTCAGACACCATAGGACAGTGGTGGCGAACCTATGGCACGCATGCCAGAGGGGGCACTCAGAGCCTTCTGTGTGGGACACGCACCTCGCACTTTGGGTAAGTTTTCGCCTCTGGAGTCAGCTTGTTTTGGCTAGGAAGAGGCTTGAGAAATGTGTTGCTCTCAAACTTACAAAGTATGAGCCAAGGTTAGACAAATTATCAGCATGCATATCACAGCAAAAATCACATTAATTGTTCGAAAGCATGCCGAATGCAAACTTTTACCCTTCAATAAAAAGTTGTTTGTATCATCGAAAGCTTTGTTATTGTGTTTTTCTTTTAAGACAAAGGAAGTTAATGTATGAGGAGTTGTTGTTTTTTTTCTAAGCTAAAACCTCAGTATTCAGGTTAAATTGCCGTGTTGGCACTTTGCGATAAATAAGTGTGTTTTGGGTTTCAGCTTGGGCACTTGGTATCTAAAAGGTTTGCCATCACTGCCATAGGAGTTTGTATCAGAATCGGGACCGCACGTTAAGTTAAGATGATCTATTGCTCATGTCTACTGTACACAATGATTTAGTCAACCTAACAGGCAGCATTAAATTAGTGATAGATAAGAATCAGTGGCATTCAAAAGGCACTTATACCAGGGGTCCCCAATGCCCGATCCGTGGACCGATACTGGCCTGTGGCATGCCAGCAACTGATCCACACAAACAAGCAAAGCTCCAGCCATGGGATGCAGGCAGCACATGAAACCACGCACCCTGCGGTCCGTGGGAAAAAGCTCTCTCCATGGAAATGGTCCCTAGTGGTGCCCAAAAGGTTGGGGACCTCTAGCACAGGGAACAAAACAATTACAGAATTGGGTAATTGCCTCCGATCAAAGAATGTTGACTGGTGGCCCCCAGGGGGAGGGCGTTCTCTGTGGGCGCGCCAGACCTGTGGAACCGCTTGCCGGTCGAGCTTCGGATGGCCCCTGACCTTCGCTCCTTCCGGCGGGATCTAAAAAACTTATTTATTTGAGCAATCCGGCCTGGTTCGATGGGTTTGGGGTTGGGGTTTTAACATGGTTTTTAATTACTGTATGTATCGGGCATAATATTTAATTGTTTTTTAACTTTTGTACTTTTTTTTTAATATTTATTGCCCTGTACACCGCCCTGAGTCCTTCGGGATAAGGGCGGTATAAAAATTTAATAAATAAATAAATAAATAAATAAATAAATAAATAAATAAATAGTCCTGCTAGAAACGGTATAAGTTGCGGGTTTTTCGCACCCGGCGGGCTCCTCATGAACTTGCCAATAAATGAGGACACGTCTCTCTGAGCGTTCTCGGGATGAGGGCCAAGACCGAAGTCCCAAGCTCTCTTTTATTGAGATACAAGCAACGCACAAGCAACAAGCAGTTATCTAATGGTTACATTTCAGCTATAGCCCTGTATGGAATGTCTTTGTTCCTGTAACTTTCTTGTATGTGTTACTTTCTTGTACGTGTTCCAACGGGATTGTCCGTCTGCCCGTAGCAAGGTCATCTGATTTCTGGTAAACTGCAACTTATGAACAGAAACGAAACTTGTCTCTGCCCTGAGCCAGACCTGCGCCATTTTATGTGAGCCTAAGGTGGAAATATCACAGGTTTCCTACATCTCCTCCTTTTTTGTTTTTTTTGACCCAAGGGGCTCAGTAGGACAGAGATGTGGTGCATTCCGTTGCTAAGCATAAGGCTTTCTTTTGGCCCTCCTCGCCATCTGTGTCTAATATGAAGGAGGCCTTTTCAATGGCGCGGTCCGTAGTATTTGACTCAAGGTCTTCTAGAGGCAATAAGTGATATTTTCTTTCCCACAAGGCATTTACATGCTTGATGGCACGTTGTTCTGCTATAAATGAAATGCTATTGGATATAGTTCTAACAAAAATAGGTAAAACACAAGGCAAAATAATACATCCTAAAGCAATCATACTAATTAAAGCTACAATAGCTTGCAAACCAGGTAATTTTGGAAACCAGGAGCCAAATAATTCCTGAAAGTTAAAACCATTCCAAGTTTGGACGGGAACATGAGCTACCTTAATCATTTTGTCTGTGATCTCCTGAATCACTTGCCCACTGTTATCAATTTCAATACAACAATTTGTAAGATTAAATTTTCCACAATAAGTCTCCTGCTTGAGCAGTGGGCTGGACTACAAGACCTCTAAGATCCCTTCCATCTCTATTCTGAATTGAACTGAATTGCTGCCCACATCAGCCACATGTCTAATTTTAAAAATGGTTCAGAGAAACGGGAAGCATTTTAGAGAGAGAGAGAGAGAGAGAGTCACTCGAGGGCAATATTCTATTGCGCCATACAGATGCTTGAAAAGAGGTTGAGACCTTTTCTTCCTTCCTCTCCCAAGTGCAAGACCCATAATAATGTATTTCATGTGCAGGAAAGCAAAGACTCCAACTGAATATTAGAAAACAGCTCCTAGAAGTAAGAGCAGGTGGACAGAGGAACGAGACAAGTACGGAGTTCATTAAGTGAACTGAAGCGCAGGCCGGACTGCCCTCTCTTGAAGAAACGGAACGTAATTTTTTAAAATTTCATTTAATTTTTAATTTGATTTAATGTAATGTAACGTAGTTGGGATGCGGTGGCTCAGTGGGTTAGGACGCTGAGCTTGTCGATCAGATGGTCGGCAGTTTGGCGGGTCGAATCCCGAGTGCCGCGTAGCAGAGCGAGCACCTGTTACTCGTCCCAGCTTCTGCCAACCTAGCAGTTCGAAAGCACGTAAAAATGCAAGTAGAAAAATAGGGACCACTCCGGTGGGAAGGTAACAGCGTTCCGTGTGCCTTTGGCGTCTAGTCATGCCGGCCACATGACCATGGAGATGTCCTCGGACAAGCGCTGTCTCTTCGGCTTTGGAACGGAGATGAGCACCGGCCCCTAGAGTCGGAAACGACTAGCACGCATGTGCGGGGGAGCCTTTACCTTTACCTTTTAATGTAACGTAATGTAATGTAATTTAACATTTCATTTAATTTGACGTTTAATTTAACACAATTTCATTTAATTTTTAATTTCATATTTCAATTCATGTAATTTTTAATTTTATATTTCATTTCACGTAATTTAATTTTTAACTGTATATTTCACTTCATGTCATTTCAGTTTTTTTAATTTGATATTTCATTTCATTATTTCATTATTTAGCCAGCCCACTCTGAGGGACTCTTTAACTGGTTTGAATTGATTTTATTTTACTTTATTCGAAAGATTAAACTACCAAAAACATGAACAGAGACAAAACAAAGCTAGACAAGAATTTACATTTTTTTAAAAAAAGGTGAATTAAAAATGAACAAAAAACCCAAAAACACATGGAGGTAGTTCTCGACTAACAATAGGTCGTTTAGGGAGCGTTCAAAGTTACAACGGCGCTGAAAAAAAGTGACTTGTGAGCTTTTTTCACACTTAACGACCGTTGCAGCATCCCCGGGGTCATGTGATCAAAATTCAGACAATAATAATAACAAATAATAATAATAATAATAATAATAATAATAATAATAATAATAATAATAATAATAATAATAATAATAATAGTAGTAGTAGTAATAGTAATAGTAATAATAATAGAATACAGCTGGAAGGGACCTTAGAGGTCTTTTAGTCCAGCCCCCTGCTCAAGCAGGAGGACCTATAGTATTGCTTGAATAGGGGGTTGGACTACAAGACCTCCAAGGTCCCTTCCAATTCTATTCTATTCTATTCTATTCTATTCTATTCTATTCTATTCTATTCTATTCTATTCTATTCTATTCTATTCTATTCTATTCTATTCTATTCTATTCTATTCTAATTATTTTCTATACTATTCTATATTCTATTCTATTCTACATTCTATTCTCTATTCTATTCTATTCTCTATTCTATTCTCTATTCTCTATTCTCTATTTTCTATTCTATTCTATTCTATCCTATATTCTATTCTATATTTTCTATTCTATTCTATTCTATTCTATTCTATTCTATTCTATTCTATTCTATTCTATTCTATTCTATTCTATTCTATTCTATTCTATTCTATTCTATTCTATTCTATTCTATTCTATATTCTATTCTATATTTTCTATTCTATTCTATTTTCAAGTCAATCGGGGAAGCCAGATTCTTTAACAACCATGTTCCTAACTTAACAGCTGCAATGACTTACTTAAGAGTGGCAAGAAAGGTCGTAAAACGGGGCGAAACTCCCTTAACATTTGTCTTGCTTAGCGACAGAAATTTGGGGCTCCATTGTGGTCGTAAGTTGAGGACTACCTACCATAAATCCAAAATCCAGTGCCCATTATCTTGGGAATGAGTGTTCCACATTGCTGAGATCCGTAAATCCCAGTCAGATGGACTGAAATGCTCCCGTTAGGGTTTATTTATGTATATTTACAAAGAATTGGTGAGAGGCCGCGAAGATGGGCTTAGAGGCAGAACGGCAATCCGAGCAGCCTTCAATCATAATATTTTTAAAGCTCCTTCAAAACAGGCTGAAGAGCAATTTCCCCCAGATGGGTTTCTAGTAAACAAAGAGCATGGTTGACAGAAAAAGCTCTTAAGCCCCCTTATTTATTCATTTCCCCCCGATAAATAAATAAATAAAGAGGGTTTCGTGGTTCCAACAGATGAAACTCTTCAAAAGAACTTCGAGGTATCGTTTTACCTTAAAGAATCCTTTATTCGAGGAACAAAGTATCGGCACTAGGTAGTTGAAACCCAAAACTAAATTCCTCACCCCTGGATACAAAGTAACAAAGCGCAATTCCCTCCTCCAATTAACAGTCATAAATCACATTCCCCAATTAACTTGAAGCATGCGGGCTTTCTCCCCAGCTCTCCAGCCCCCCAAAACTCTATCAACTCTGGGCCCAGTGACCTTGGGTTCCCACGGCTGAGTTATTATTGTTATGACTAGCTGGACTCTCATCCACATTCCCCCTCCCAGCATCGACGAACTCTCAAAGCAAAAGAGTAAAATAGCTGCATTTCCATCTGTTGTCAAAGCAAGAACATCCAATGTTAGCAGCATTGACAGAGTGAATAGTCTTGAACGAGTTGGAGGTTTTTTAAAAAAAGTAAAAGTACCAATCCAGCCCTTGGTCACTCACCACTAATTAGATGGAGAAGGTGAGCGAATCAACGCGAAGGAAAAGCGCAGACAGCTGGGAATAATGCTGCAAATCATTTCTGTGCGTGCACTTTTGAGGAAGGGGCTTCTGTGTACGGTGTTCATTAAAAAAGGCCTCTTTCTTTTTCTTTTTTCTTTTTTAAACGGCTGCTTGGAGTTTTGATGAAGGAGGATAACTAGGTTTGGGGATTTGAGGTTGTCATAGAAACAGACTTTTCTGACAGCCTGTCTTTGCGAACCAACTGAAGGCTTCTTATCAAGTGCTAGCGTGATGACTTGAGTTGGCTGGGTGGGGGACAACAGGCAGGCAGACATCCATAATCTGCCTTGTGCAAAAAAAAAATTCAGGTCTGTTTTCCTCTTAGCTCAATGCTGGAAGGACACAAGTAGTCCTCAACTTACGAGCACAGTTGAGCCCATAATGTGTTGCTAAGTGAGACATAGCAACAGCCCTTAGACCAGAGGTCTTCAAAGTTGGCCCTTTTATGAGTTGTGGACTTCAACTCCCAGAATTCCTCAGCCAGCATGCTGGCTGAGGAATTCTGGGATTTGAAGTCCACAACTCATAAAAGGGCCAACTTTGAAGACCCCTGCCTTAGACTTATATACCACTTCACAGGGCTTTACAGCCCTCTCTCAGCAGTTTACAGAGTCAGCATATTTGCCCCTAACAATCTGAGTCCTCATTTTTTCCAACCTCTGAAGGATGGAAGGCTGAGTCAACCACGAGCTGGGTCAGGATCGAACTGCTGGCAGCGGGCAGCGAATTAGGCGTGCAATGCTGCATTCTAACCCCTGCGCCATCGCGGCTCATAGTTAAGTGAATTTTGCCCCCTTTTGTGACGTTTCTTGCCACAGTTTTTAAGTGAATCTTTGCCGTCATGAAGTTAGCGATATGAGAGAGAGAGAGAGAGAGAGAGAGAGAGAGAGAGAGAGAGAGAGAGAGAGAGAGAGAGAGAGAGAGAGTAGCTACGCCTGGTTGAATTTCCATTTCAAGGCCTAGGAGCTCAGGGCGCTGCAGACATAGCAGAATTGTTTAACTAAATGTCCCCTTGTAAAATATAATCCTCCGAGTGAAATACTAATTAACTGACAAAAGTCGGGGAAAGGACTATGAGCCACTGGGGCAGAAATTATAACACGGGGGGGGGGAGAGACCGGCAGAGGTTGCAATGTTGCAACGGTCCTTAAATAGACACCCGTTCCAGCATTTTGGGGTCCGATTCACTTGAATTATCTAGGACTTTTCAATGCCGACATAACACCCCGGAGTTAGCAATCATTGATAAGAAAGGCAGAGAAGTGGACGCTGCAGATCCTGGAGACAGGAGAAGAGGAAAAAAAACTGGAAAATACAGGTAGTCTTCGACTTACGACAGTTCATTTAGTGACCATTCAAAGTTACAACAGCGCTGATGAAAGGGACTTGTGACCATTTTTTTCACACTGATGACCATTGCAGCATACCCAATAGTCGCATGGCCAAAATTCTGACAAACAAGGAAGACAGATTCACTTAACCACTGTGTTATTTGTCTGAAATGGTATAGGGTTTCCTGCCTGAGCAGGGGGTTGGACTAGATGACCTCCAAGGTCCCTTTCAACTTCATTGTTGTTGTTGTTGTTGTTGTTGTTGTTGTTGTTAATTTGAGAACTGCAGGGATTCATTTCACCAACCTGGCAAGAAGAGTCGTAAAATGGGGCAACGCTCCCTTAAGAAATGTCTCACTTAGCGACAGAAATCCAGGGCACAATTGCAGTCGTAAGTTGAGGACCAGCAATGCACAAAGACCTGGAAGGAGAAATAGAATGACTTTGGCAAAAGGAAGCGAAGATAGGAGCCTTGGGTGCAATCCCAAAACATCTAGAGCACCAGATCGGCGTTGACACAATCCCCATGGGTCAATTGCAAAAGGCCTTAGAACCTGCAACGAGACCTATAACACCAACACACAAACACACCTGCCCATCCCTCGGTCGTGGGAAAGGAGTCGCCAGGTAAACCAAAATGTCAGATCCAGTCTAGGAGGGGGTCAAGTTGTTCTCCAAAGCGCCAGAGGGCAGGATAAGAAACAACGGTTGGAAACTGATCAAAGAGAGAAGCAACCTGGAACTGAGGAGAAACTTCCTGACAGTGAGGACAATCAACCAGTGGAACAGCCTGCCACCAGAAATCGTGGGTGCTCCATCACTGGAGGTTTTTAAGAAGAGACTGGACAGCCATTTGTCTGAAATGGTATAGGGTTTCCTGCCTGAGCAGGGGGCTGGACTAGATGACCTCCAAGGTCCCTTCCAACTCTGTTCTGTTCTCCAAAGCACCAGAAGGCCAGACAAGAAGGAACAGATGGAAACTAATCAAGGAGAGAAGAAGCAACCTGGAATTAAGGAGAAACTTCCTGACAGTGAGGGCAATCAACCAGTGGAACAGCTTGCCACCAGAAATCGTGGGTGCTCCATCACTGGAGGTTTTTAAGAAGAGAGTAGACAATCACTTGTCTGAGATGGTGTAGATTCTCCTGCTTGAGCAGGGGGCTGGACTAGAAGACCTCCAAGGTCCCTTCCATATTCTATTCTACTCTATTCTGATGATGCAACCAGCCATAACAACAACAACAACAACACAGCCAGGTTAGGGCACCTCGTCCATAATTATTACCTTTCCAATTCCCTGGTCTGAAATGAGGAAGAAAATTGGGCAACGTGGCCTATGACATACAATTAGCGAAACTGGAGTCCATTATAATAACGCAGTGATAGCTCGAGCAGAAAAGAAATTAAAATTTAATCACGATTAACCCTCCATCTGCCCATTCTAGACAATTTGGCAGAAGGAGCCTCTATATTCTCCTACTGTTGTGATTAACACACAAGGTCTTGCCCCTGAATGCACAACAGGGACCGAATTTTCACCCATTTTTATAGAATAACTTGGGAAGTCCATAAACAATGCTTTCAAATTCCTGCTCTTTTTCTACAATAGAGCCCACAATTTCTGTTGCTAAGCAAGACACTTGTTATGTGAATTTTGCCCCACAATCTTCCTTGCCAGAGTTGCTAAGTGAATCACTGCAGTTGTTAAGGTAGAATAGAATAGAATAGAATCATGGAATGGAATAGAATAGAATAGAATAGAATAGAATAGAATAGAATAGAATAGAATAGAATAGAATAGAATAGAATAGAATAGAATAGAATAGAATAGAATAGAATAGAATAGAATAGAGGTAAGGTAAAGGTTCCTCCGCACATGCGTGCTAGTCGTTTCCAACTCTAGGGGCCAGTGCTCATCTCAGTTTCAAAGCCGAAGAGCCAGCGCTTGTCCGAGGACGTCTCCGTGGTCATGTGGCCGGCATGACTAGACGCCAAAGGCGCACGGAACGCTGTTACCTTCCCACCATAGCGGTCCCTATTTTTCTACTTGCATTTTTACGTGCTTTCGAATTGCTAGGTTGGCAGAAGCTGGGACAAGTAACAGGCGCTCACTCTGTTACGCGGCACTTGGGATTCGACCCGCCAAACTGCCGACCTTCTGATCGACAAGCTCAGCATCCTAACCTACTAAGCCACCATGGCCCTTATCAGAATAGAATAGAATCATGGAATGGAATAATAGAATAGAATAGAATAGAATAGAATAGAATAGAATAGAATAGAATAGAATAGAATAGAATAGAATAGAATAGAATAGAATAGAATAGAATAGAATAGAATAGAATAGAATAGAATAGAATAGAATAGAATAGAATAGAATAGAATAGAATAGAATAGAATAGAATCATGGACTAGACTAGACTAGACTAGACTAGACTAGACTAGACTAGACTGGAATGGAATGGAATGGAATGGAATGGAATGGAACGGAACGGAATGGAACAGAATAGCATTGTTTATTAGCCAAGTTTGATTGGACACACAAGGAATTTGTCTCCGGTGCATAAGCTCTCAGTGTACGCACAAGCAGTAAGTGATAAATCATGATTATAATCACAAAATACATTCATCATAAATCATAATGTACAAGACTCAGTAACAGCCATAGGGTACTAAATAAGCCATCGACATAAATCATACTAGGATACCAAATAAAACAATTGCTGTAATAGAAATCGCAAGATATGAGCAACAAAGCTGTAGTCCTAAGAAGATACAGAGCAGGTAATTGAAAAGATGAGGAGGACCGTAGTAATCCGGCCCTATTAGATAGTTTGACAAGTGTTGTGGGAATGAGTTGTTTAGCAGAGAGATGGCATGGGGGGAGTGGGGGAACTGTCCTTGTGTCTAGTTGTTTTGGCCTGCATTGCGTCGTCTTGGGGAAAGAAGTTGAAACAGTTTGTGTCCAGGAAACCCAGCCGTTAAGTGAATCTGGCTTGCTCATTGACTTTGCTTGTCAGAAGGTGATCCCCGGGATCTGGCCACCGTCATGCGACCGTCTGAATCTGCACTTTGATTTTGCAATGGTTGCAAGAGTGAAAAAACGGTCATCAGTCACTATTTCGGTGCCATTTTTCAGTGTCACGACGAACGGTCGCTAAATGGACCGTCGTAAGCGGAGGGGGTATTTGTACTGTACCCTCTGCCTCTCGCTGCCTTCTTTCCTGCATCCAGATTTTGCTGGTCTGGTTTCTTCTCCTCCTTTTTGTTTTTCCCCAGTTTCGGCTTCATCCAAGCGCTTGCCATAAATGTGATTCCGAAGAAGAACTGAGCGATGCGGCGCAAAATGAAAGTGTACCTGGCTTTTTTTTTTCTTTGGTGTCTTTTCTTCTCGATGGTTTTCGAACCCCGAATCCAAGAGCATTGGAGGCGGTTTGCTTCCAGAGCAATTCAGGCA
>NW_027673359.1:17500-25381 GCF_964194415.1 Vipera berus
TTTGCTGAAGGCAACCGCTTGAATAGTTCCTGTTTCATAGCTCCTGTTTCATGGTTGGTGTCTTGTCTTGCTCTGTTTTATGTTAATAAATTTGGCAGGCGTAATTCCAGCCTCTTGCCATTTGTAAAGGGGTTGTCCCTGCCTTTTCTGCAGGGCCGGTAGCAGGCTGGTACAGAACAACCGAACTTGGAGCACTTGGGTATGGTTTGGAGGGCACTTCCCTTTCTAGGCTGCCCTATCTATGTTTCCTGGTAAAATACATGGGAAAATCCCATTGGAGGAAAATTCCACTTAGGGTTAGGGTTAGGTCACCATGAACTCATACAGCAAAATGGATGTCGACAACCAATTCGCAGTGCTTGGGTATGGTTAGGAGGGCACTTACCTTTCTAGGCTGCCCTATCTATGTTTCCTGGGAAAATCCCATTGGAGGAAAATTCCACTTAGGGGTAGGATTACCTCGCCATGAACTCATAGAGCAAAATGGACATCGCCATTTTTTAATATATATTTTTTGCACACGGTGGCGGAGGCCTGAAGCGAAAAGGTTTTATAAAACCCAGCTGAAGGCCTAGGATTGGGGCGACGGCGCGCGTGCCCACAGAGAGGGCTCTGCGTGCCACCTGTGGCATGCGTGCCATAGGTTCACCACCAGGACCCTATACCCTTTTAGTCAAATAGTTGTCCACTCTCTTTTTGAAAGCCTCCAGTGATGAAGCACCCACAACGTCTGAAGGCAAAATGTTCCACTGATTAATTGTTCTCATCTAAGGAAATTCCTCCTTAGTTCCAGGTTGCTTCTCTCCTTGGTTAGTTTCCATCCGTTGCTTCTTCTCCTGCCTTCGGGCGCTTTGGAGAATAGCTTGACTCCCTCTTCTTTGGGGCAGCCCCTGAGATACGGGAAGGCTGCTATCATGTCACCCCTAATCACCCACAGATATCTCCAGTC
Source organism: Vipera berus (assembly GCF_964194415.1). NCBI lineage: Eukaryota > Metazoa > Chordata > Lepidosauria > Squamata > Viperidae > Vipera > Vipera berus. Next base: position 18,450 of record NW_027673359.1, read on the forward strand.
ACCGCGAGAAACATGATCGTGTTTAAAAATAAAAGTGGATGCAGTTGAGAGGTTGGCAAAGGAACATTTTTTTTAATTTTGTCTCTCTTGCTCAGAAAGTAAATGTTGCGTAACCCTACACGTACTAATGCCTGTACTTGATGAGTTAGCATTGCTGAGTGAAGCCAGGCAGCTGCGGCTTAGTTAATGAGGCACAATTAAAACAGGCTGAAGGTGATGTGGGGAGACTTCAACCAACATCTGTTAGAAAAAGTAGTTCTTGATCTGCCTTGCGGACACCTTTCTTAATCAGAAGGGGGAGGAAGGTGCAAAGGGTTGCACAGACACCGTGGGGAATCTCCAATGTAGCCTGAACCCAGCACACCCCTTGTCGGTGGGGACAATTAACCAGTGGAACAGCTGGCCACCAGAAATCGTGGGCACTAGAGGTTTTTAAGAAGAGGCTAGACAGTCAGTTGTCTGAGATGGTACAGGTTCTCCTGCTTGAGTGGTGGGGGGGCTGGACTAGAAGACCTCCAAGTCCCTTCCAGCTCTATTCTATTCTATTCTATTCTATTCTATTCTGTTCTGTTCTGTTCTGTTCTGTTCTGTTCTGTTCCGTTCCGTTCCTGTTCCTGTTCCTGTTCCTGTTCCTGTTCCTGTTCCTGTTCCTGTTCCTGTTCCTGTTCCTGTTCTTGTTCTTGTTCCTGTTCTGTTCTGTTTTGTTCTGTTCCACTCCATTTCATTCCATATTTTCTATTCTATTCTATTCTATTCTATTCTATTCTATTCTATTCTATTCTATTCTATTCTATTCTATTCTATTCTATTCTATTCTATTCTATTCTATTCTATTCTATTCTATTCTATTCTATTCTATTCTATTCTATTCCATGATTCTATTCTATTCTGTTCTGTTCTGTTCTGTTCTGTTCTATTCTGTTCTGTTCTGTTCTATTCCCTGTGCTCAAATCATAGAACATAGAATAATAGAGTTGGAAGGGACCTTGGGGGTCTTCTAGTCCAACCCCCTGCTCAAGGCAGACAAATGGTTGTCCAATCTCTTCTTGAAAAACTTCTGGAGGCAAGTCGTTCAACCGATTAATTGTCCTCACCATCAGGAAGTTTCTCCCGTTGTTCCAGGTTGCTTCTCTCCTTGATGAGTTTCCATCGGTTGCTTCTTGTCCTGCCTTCAGGCGCTTTGGAGAATAGAAGAGCAGAATAATAGGAATATGTCTATGGAAATTCTCAGTCATCCAGATCATGGTTGTCCCAAAGGAACGTCTTCAAGAGGCAACTGGACTGTCTTGTTTTTTCTCTGAAGACGTTTCGCTTCTCACCCAAGAAGCTGCAGAGCTGAAGAAGCTTCTTGGTTGAGAAGCGAAACGTCTTCAGAGAAAAACAAGAAAGTCCAGTTGCCTCTTGAAAAAGCACCTTTGGGACAGTAAGGAGGATAATAAGAAAGGGACCTTGGAGGTCATCTAGTCCAACCCTCTACGGAGGGTAGAAGACCCTATACCATTTCGGACAAATGGCTGTCCAGTCTCTTCTAAAAAACTTCCAGTGTTGGAGCATTCACCGCTTCTGGAGGCAGGTTGTTCCACTGGTTAATTGTTCTCACTGTCAGGAAGTTTCTTCTTAATTCCAGGTTGCTTCTCTCCTTGATGAGTTTCCACCTGTTGCTTCTTGTCCTGCCTTCTGGTGCTTTGGAGAACAGCTTGACTGCCTCTTCTTTGGGGCAGCCCCTGAGATACTGGAACACTTCTATCATGTCCCCCCTTGTCCTTCTCTTCATTAAACTAGACATACCCAATTGCAGCAACTATTCTTTATATGTGATATGGTTTATATCAGGGGTGTCAAACTCAATTTCATTGAGGGCCGCATCAGCATTGCAGTTGCCATCAGGGGGCCGGGTGGGTATGGCCTGGGTGGGCGTGGCCTACTGGGTGGGCGTGGCTAGAGTGCGTATGGCCTACTGGGTGGGCATGGCCAGCTCTACATCATTCGCATCAATGGTGCCTATGGGGGCCTGGGCAAGAGTGGGACAGATCTGAGGGTCTCTGGCAGAAGGAGGGTCTCTGGGCCAGGGCCAAGGCAGTGGGGGCCGTTCCCTCAGTTTCCAGGATGGCTTCGCGGGCCACATGATACCACTTCACGGGCCGGATCTGGCCCCCGGGCCTTGTGTTTGACATGTCTGGTTTATATGGTTGATAGGGACCTGGGAGGTCATCTAGTCCAACCCTCTACGGAGGGTAGAAGACCCTATACCATTTCGGACAAATGGCTGTCCATTCTCTTCTTTAAAACTTCCAGTGTTGGAGCATTCACTGCTTCTGGAGGCAGGTAGTTCCACTGGTTAATTGTTCTCACTGTCAGGAAGTTTCTCCTTAGTTCTAGGTTGATTCTCTCCTTGACGAGTTTCCATCCGTTGCTTCTTGTCCTGCCTTCAGGGGCTTTGGAGAAGTTAGAACTGAAGAAGCTTCTTGGATGAGAAGCGAAACATTTTTCAAAGTTAAAAAAAAAAACCCAACAACTCCAGTTGGATGTTGGAAAAAGCCCATTTGGGACTAAGACTGAGAATTTTTTTTAAAATTTTTAAAAGGGCTTTCACACACACCCCAAGCGGCATTATTACAAAGTCAGCTTAATTGCCCCCAACAATCTGGGTCCTCATTTTACCTACCTCAGAAGGATGGAAGGCTGAGTCAACCTTGAGCCTGGTGGGATGCGAACCTGCACTAATTGCAGGCAGCTGGTGTTACTTAAGGAGGCATTAGCCCACTGCTCCACCAAGAAATGCCTCTTCTTAGGATGAACAAGAACATGTTAAGGTCCAGGACGTTAGCAAATCTGAAATTATGTTTACTGGAATGTGTCTCGGAAAACTCTCTATTCACAATCCGCCAAAGCTCTTTCATCGCTTAATCAAAGGACCGTTATTAAGCACGTTACCAGGAAAAATAGAACTGTATCGTGGAGTTAATCAAGTAAAATTTCCTTGAGAACGTAATTGCCAAATTGCAGACCTGCTAGCAGCATTTGGATGAAGCAACCGAAGGGAATTCTCTAAACAAGATGAAAAGGGAATACAGCCTTCACTGATCTAAAGGTAAGTCCTCCACTTACAACAGTTCATTTAATGACCATTTGAAGTTACGACGACCCTGAAAAAAGTGACTTACGAGCGTTTTTTCACACTTAAGAACGGTTGCAGCATCCCCGTGGTCAGGTGATTGAAACTCAGATGCTTGGCAACTGACTCGTATTTACGACGGTTGCAGTGTTCCGGGGACAGGGGATCCCCCTTTTGCGACCTAAACAAAACAAAGTCAACAGGAAAGGCAGATTCGCTTGGCAGCCGTGCTACTCATTTAACGACTGCAGTGATTCACTTAACGACTGTGGCAAGAAAGGTTGTAGAATGGGGCAAAATTCACTGAACGACTGACTCGCTTAGCAGCCAAAGTCTGGGGCTCAATTCTGGTGATGACTACCTGTAAGACAGATCAGGGAAATTTGCAGGATATGTCCAAAACAAGTCAAGATGACGGCTGAAACAGTGGAATTAAAATTCCATCTCTTTTTTTGTGGGTGTCGTAAGAACTTTTTGGATTCCACCACAGCTGCTGCCATCTTGATGTTTTTGACCAGATCTGGCAAAAGACAGAGAGATAAAGAAAGAGAGAGAGAGAGAGATAAAAAATCTTAAAAGAACTAATCAGAATAGAGCTGAAAGGGACCTTGGAGGTCTTCTAGTCCAACCCCCTACGGCATTTCAGACAGTTGGCTGTCCAGTTTATTCTTAAAAGCCTCCAGTAATGGAGCACCCACAACTTCTGGAGGCAAGTCGTTCCACTGGTTAATTTTTCTCACTGTTAGGAAGCTTCTCCTTAATTCCAGGTTGCTTCTCTCCTTGACTAGTTTCCATCCATTGTTTGCTATTTTCACATGTGCTTCAGCACAGAACTAGAGAGTTGGAGGGACCTTGGAGGTCTTCTAGTCTAGTCCAACCTTGGAGGAGACCCTATACCATTTCAGACAAATGGCTGTCCAGTCTTTTCTTAAAGACCTCCAGTGATGGAGCACCCAAAACTTCTGGAGGCAAGTAGTTCCACTGGTTAATTGTTCTCATTGTCAGGAAATTTCTCCTTAGTTCTAGGTTGCTTCTCTCTATGGTTAGTTTCCATCCGTTGCTTCTTGTCCTGCCTTCAGGCGCTTTGGAGAATAGCTTGACTCCCTCTTCTTTGGGGCAGCCCCTGAGAGATTGGAAGACTGCTATCATGTCCCCCCTCATCCTTCTCTTCATTAAACTGGACATACCCAATTCCAGCAACCGTTCTTTATATGTTTTAGCCTCCAGTCCCCTGATCATCTTTGTTGCTCATCTCTGCACTCTTTCCAGAGTCTCAACATTTTTGTTATATTGTGGTGACGAAACATAACTGATAAGTTTCTTTCACTTCACACAATAACTCCTTCCTGGAGATAATAACCATAGACCCATAAAATCTAGTGACCTTGTTGGAAACAGTGGATAACAGAATACAGAGTCGGAAGGGGCCTTAGAGGTCTTCTAGTCCAGCCCCATGCTCACACAGGAGACCCTATGCCATTTCAGACAGGTGGCTGTCCGGTCTGCAATCAAGCCCGTACCTAAAGTGCAAAAAACAGCAACGCACAGGCTGAGAGACAGTATGCATATTTGCAAATAAATGCTTATTTCAGATTGGACATGAAGTGGGGGGGGAAAAACACGTTTCCCCCCCCCTAGATAATGGTGTATCATCGCATCAGCAAAGTTACAGCTGATAAGTGTTCCGAAGCCTTGATTAATCTTAGCCTGGAAAAATTAATTTTGCAAATGAAATGTTGATAGATGTGTGTGTGTGGGGGGGGGGAAAGCACTATTTAACTAAAACGTCCATTAAATTATAATGAAGGCAGGAATCAAAGACAGCAAGAAGCAGGCGCTCGTAGCTGAATTAGACGCTGATTGCATAAGCCACAGGGCTGTAAAATTATGCTTAGGAATGGATTTTGCACGGTTAGTAAGGTTAACGGGAGATCGCAATCCAGTTAAGTCCATGGACAACGCACAATTTAAACCAGCACAATACAGCTACTCCTCTACTTATGACTGGTGGCTTAGCAACTGTTTGAAGTTACGACGGACTTCCCTACAGATGCTTATGACTGCGTGTTGGACCCTCAGCAACCCACTCACCCCCTTTTACAATGGCTTTACAATGGCTTTATAATGGCTTTACAACTGTGGTGGTTGCTTTACGACTGCAGTGCTAGCTTTACGACTGCAATGTTCACTGAATGACCACTGCAAAAAAAAAAAGGTCATACAATAGGGTCGGTCATGTGGCCGCCCCACTTTACAGCCCTCATGACTTATGACCATAACGTCCAAGCACCGTTACCATCATAACCTGAGGACTACCTGTATCAGGAGGCATGCAGAGTATTGCACAGCCAACCTGGTCACAGAGACTGAATCAGTCATGTGAGAAGGAGCAAGGAGTTGTGGCATACCACCACTTAAGGATAAGCCAGCCGTGTGCGGCAGCTGCCAAAAAAGCCAACACAGTGTTAGGCTGCATCTACAGAGGGACAGAATCAAGATCACCTGAAGTGTTAATACCACTTTACAAGACCTTGGTAAGGCCACACTTGGAATACGGCATCCAGTTTTGGTCACCACGATGTAAAAAAGATGTTGAGACTCTAGAAAGAGTGCAGAGAAGAGCAACAAAGATGATCAGGGCCCTGGAGGCTAAAACATATAAGGAACGGTTGCTGGAATCAGGTATCTCTAGTCTAAGTAAAAAAAAAAGGGATAGCAATATTTGAATAGCATTCCGCGCAGAACTGGCCAATGAAACAGGGAGCACACCCAGCCCATCTCTTAACCTAGTTTTGCTCGTGACCCAGATCCGGGACCACAATGTTCGCTTCAGACATGCTTAGCATAGCTAACTCAGATGTCTTGAGGGAAGAGAGACACCCCCCCCAAAAAAGAGAGACCCCCTCAAAACGGCCCCCAAGACTGAATAATAATAATAATAATAATAATAATAATAACAACAAACAACAACAAAGATGATGACAATGACGATGATGGTGATAAAGATGATGATGATTATGATGTTGGAAGGGACCTTGAATGTCATCTAGTCAAACATATAGGGAACGGCTGCTGGAATTGGGTATGTGTAGTTTAATGAAGAGAAGGACGAGGGGTGACATGATAGCAGTCTTCCAGTATCTCAGGGGCTGCCCCAAAGAAGAGGGGGTCAAGCTATTCTCCAAAGCACCCGAAGGCAGGACAAGAAGCAACGGATGGAAACTCATCAAGGAGAGAAGCAACCTAGAACTAAGGAGAAATTTCATGACCTATTAGAACAATTAACCAGTGGAATGGCTTCCCTCCAGAAGTTGTGAGTGCTCCATCACTGGAGGCTTTCAACAAGAGATTGGACAGCTATTTGTCCAGAATGTAGAGTCTCCTACTTGAGCAGGGGGTTGGACTAGAAGACCCCCAAGGTCCCTTCCACCTCTGTTCTTCTGTTATTAATGAAATGAAGGAAATAGACCAGCAGTTGGGTTAAATATCAATCTATTAATCATCTGTCTGTCTGTCTGTCTGTCTGTCTGTCTGTCTGTCTATCTATCTATCTATCTATCTATCTATCTATCTATCTATCTATCTATCTATCTATCTATCTATCATCTCTATTAAATTTATTGACCGTCAATCTTACCACAAGATAACTCTGGGCAGTTTACAGTTTACAATGTTGAAAAGGTAAAATATTACAAAACCTATACAGAATACATACTAAATCATATAAAGAAGATAAATAAATGTAAAGCAAAGGGAATCAACAATTGAATTGGGCTTCTGGGCTTGAATTCAAACAAACTAATTAGCTATTGCAACT
>NW_027673358.1:0-25316 GCF_964194415.1 Vipera berus
ACAGTGTAGCCCCTTTCCTGAAGACTGTCTTCAGGAATGAATTTGAACGAAAGCAATGCCCAAAGACACTTTCACATTTGTTTATTTATTTATCCACTGTATTGACTGATATCCTGTCACATTTCCCAATGGACTCAAACTTGATTGGAGTTGGAGTCTGGGGTTGGAATCACAGGAGAATTACAGAGGTCTAGGAAACAGTAGAACTCCCACTGCAATTTGCTCTAGATTTTTTATTATTATTCCATGCTCTCCTTCTGTATAGTTGTTACTTTAAACCAGTGTTTTGCAACCTTGACCACTTTAAGAGGCTAAGGTTGAGAAACACTGCTTTCAGCAACAGAAGCAGAAAAAGGAGCGCTGACAGCTTTTTCCATATTACCTTCCCCCCCCCTCTTGATATTGATACAGCTAAGACTCAGTAGGATAGGATAAGCAGTGTAAAACTCTACAGAGAGTTGCATAAATACATTAAGAGCCAATATATACATTAAGGGCCACTAGTAAGCACTCTGAATGATATACCTCATTGTATGCTAATCACTATGCACAAATCAGGGAGCCATTGTGAGAACACCCTAGAGCAGGGGTAGGCAACCTCAGCTCTTCTATGACTCATGGACTTCAAGTCCCAGAATTCCTGAGCCAGCCAATTCTGATTTGGCTCAGGAATTCTGGGAGTTGAAGTCCATGAGTCATAAAAGAGCCGAGGTTGCCTACCCCTGCCCTAGAGGGACACCAATTGGTTTAAGATGGAGAAAGGATTGTGAAAGGAGTATGCCAAAATGATCTGGACACCATGAAATCTGACACCAGCCGGAGCATAGAAAAACCCAAAGAAGGAGAGCAAGGTCAGAAGATGTGAAAAGATCTGGCCCATAGAATCGCCAAGAGTTGGGGACAATTGAATAGATAACATCAACAGTATCCTACTAAAGAAGATCAATTTTGGTGGATTGTAACATCTCAGTAGAAAAGAGATTTGTGATGGATGTTTTTAATCCTTATCTTTAACTACTCTGGACTACATTGCTCATGGTATATCATCAGTGGAAGCTCCAACACTAGAAGACCGATGTCTACCAGACTTTCCAGTGGAGGGTACAATCACTCAACTCAGATGAACTTATGTTTCTGCCTACAAAGAGACTTCCATCAGTTGAAATATTATTCAGCCCTATCCCAATTTCTTGCAGAGAATAGATCTGAGAACTAGAATTGATAGACCAAAATAGCAATGATAGTAAGCAGATCCCAGGAATCAACCTCCCTTTTTATTTCTACAATTAGTGGATATTCGCCTTGATTTAAGTCCACTTAATGAATTCAGCAAAATAAAGCAACAGATTAATGATACATAGATATCTTTTAATAGATCCCCACCTATTCCTTTTATCAATCAATTATATTAGGGCAATGATGCAGATTTATTTATAGAGAATGAAGGATGAATCATTCGAACTGAAGACAGTTTGGTAATTAATTCAACAAAACAAACACAGTAATTGCTAAAAGTAATAAAACTTTACATTACATTAAAATATCTAATAGGTTTTCTAAGAGGATTCTATTACATGTAGTGCAATGGAAATGTGCTATTTATAAAAGTGAGCTTTGAGAAATGTCAGTAGCTTGGTATTTACTTTAGAAAATTAGAAACCATAAAGGGAAAAAAACCTTTTAAAAAGCACATCTGAAGATTCTTTAATTAGTAAAATTAATTCCATGATCTTAATTGCATTGATATGACATGAGTGGCTTCTGTGCAGAGTGATTTCTTTAAAAAAAATATCAAGGAATATAATTTGTTGTTGGGGGGGGGAATGTTCTAGCTACATTTTGTCCTCATTCAGGTATTTAAAAAGTATGGTTGAGAAGTAAAAACCATCAAAAATAATTCCTTAAATGGGCAGAGCTTTTGAATGGAGAACTGTAAAAACTCCAAATTTTTACAACCCACAGGTTTGGCTTTTCTTACAGGCACTCAGAAATCTAAACTGATGCAAGTTTGTTTCTGAAACAATGAATTAAAATTCTACAGTCTTTCTTTCATTTCTTACCTTCAAGTGTTCCATAGAACAATGTGAGCAAACATGGCGTTCCTTCTCTTCATTAATGTTAGGTCAAGTGGAGTGGAAAACCTGAGGCCTTTCAAACATTACCCTTGGGAACAAAAGCCACAAGATCCTTGCCTTTGTTTGCTCAGGCCTGGAACAAAAATATCATATTAAGCCCTGGTTAAATAGATCAATGATCTGAACTCACTATAAGGCAATTTCATACCTACCTTAGTCCTCTTCTTTAACCTCTATCTGGTCTCTAGTCATAATACTGACAGCTGTGATTATTTAGAAATTAGTCAGCACTTTTGCACTCATTCTTAGAGACTTTTAATGGATTCTTTGGTTCTCAGACTGGATTTCTTGATTTAACACTCAGGTTCCCATAAGTGTTTTACCTGAAGTCTTGATCCTATTATTTTAGAGAAGAAGGAAAAAAAAAGGCTACAGAAACAGCATTGGTTATAAGATGTAAAAGGGTGAGGGAACAATACACAGTTGATTTGAAGTGGGTGTATAATCAAGAGAAAGCGAAACTGAGTGTTTTATTACTTTTGTTATTGTCAGAAATTAATAAAGAGAAAGGAACAATCCAGAGAATTCTTCAATACTGTGGAGAAAAAAATTAAAAACTCTGGAATGAAGCTAGGAGATGTGAACTATAAAATACGCATATACACACACCCAGCGTCGGATGACATACTCCATCCTGCTCACAGACAGTAAGTGTTATAGGTTTACAAGCAGGAGAAATGAGAACTGCCATCCCCAAGAGACCCTGAATACATCTTTTCTGATGACAAGCAGTTAACGTTATGGATCACATCTGCCTAGACTTTTATCATGATTTAAATTTGTTTTTCATTCGCCAAGCTAGTTTGCAGGAGAATACTGAAATGTGTGTGAATCACCTGACAGAAATTTTATTAGCATCTCTGTGGTGATCCTAGGGCAGAGAAAGGAAGTTGATGAGTGAATGGGAGTACGAGATACTCTGTCACCTCCAATATTTCCTGCACAAACTGGAAGGTGTAATTGATTTTTCTAATAATAGGGGAAATGCTCCTTTGAAAGCATAATGGCACATTTTGAGTCCATGTCTGAGTAGTTTAATTCACACTATGTGGGGCCACTTAAGTGTTTTACTACAAATGGCTTGCAGTCATATTTGGTCTTCTGAATGGATGCACAACATTGGAGGTCCCCTAACCACTGAGGAAATTACAAAGCCTAGAATAGCTATTTTTTTCAGAAGCATGGAATCCAGCATAATAGATACTAAAAGAACAAAAGCACTCTTGTTTCCTGTATTCTCTGCAATAGATCCCAAGAACTGTCATGATCTCCTTTGGAGCTCTTTCCTTTGGGGTACCTGGATTTTGGTTGTTCAAGTTGAGGGTGGGCATCAAATAGGATGCCAATGGTGCTGACCTCTAGGGTGTATTTCTAATGGTATGCAGGAATGACTTTGGGAGAGTGGGCAAAGGGACACTGCCAAGGGAATGTTCAAATAAGATATCCAGTGTAGCTGGCAGCTGGATAATTGGGAGGGTAAGAATTTCAGAAGGGATCCTCTTTAGATCCTCAGGCTGTAAAAGAGGCAAAGCGAGAAATGGGGTTTGAGATTTGCAAGATGGTGTCAATGTAGCCTTACCATGAAGTGGAATTAATTCATCTGCTTGCATTTCCTATTTGAACTGTCCCACAAGGCCAATAGCATTGGACTAAGAGACAAATATATGTGCTTTAACATGCCTTGGGCTAAAGCCTACCTTCCATCTACTGATATTGAGGAAAGCAGGACTACTACTGGCCTTCAAGAAGGATCCTTGAAAATAGGAGGAAAACCGGTATCAACACCCACCCTGTTATACCAAAACGTATAAACAGAGATAACCTCGTTTGTTTAGTTACCTTCAAAATTCTCCACGTGCAATCAAAATATTCTTTCTTAGAAAGAGAAAAGATGTTGGTCAGGGCCTCCCCCACCTTTAAGTAAAATTGGAGGGAAAATGTCAATATAAATCAAAATACACCATGCCTCTGTGCATGGCTTTCATTGACTACAAAAAAGGCTTTTGACTCAGTATTCCAGCAAGCAATAATTCATACATTGCTCAATCAAGGTGTAGACACTGCTTACATAAACTTACTACAATCAATATATATGATATCATCAAGAGAGTAAAAGAATTGAAATGGAAATGGGCTGATCAGATTGCAAGAAGAACGGATGGCAGCTGAACTAGGGCAATCATAGAATGGATCCTACTTGATAAACAATGAAAGAGAACTAAAAACAAGATGACATCAGCAAGTATTCTCACAGAGTTCTGGTGGCTCTGTGGCTTAAAGATGCTGAAGAACCTCTGTGTTCCAATGGTTTGAGTCCTAGCACCAGGTGACAAGTTAAGTTCCCATCACTTGCCTCAGCTCCTGCCCATCCAACAATTTAAAAGCATGTTATATGCAAGTAGATAAATAAGACGCTTTGTGTGGAAGTATGAACCCAACCTGTGCCAAATCTGCCTGAATGTGACACCTGAACATGAGGAGACATCAACAGAGGGGAAAAGCTTCAGATGATGCTTCAGAAGGTCATTAGCCATTCTGAATATGAAGCTAGTCACCTTCTATGGTTCACTTCTGGATAGCGTGCAAGCATGAACCAAATGGACTAGCAGTCTTAGGCAACCAAACAACTACTCTGTATTAACGCTGTAGTCTCCGGGCTAGTATACCATCACCATACACTAAATAAATAAATAGATTCTATTCTCCTCATAATCCTAAGGAATAATCTCAAATTTCCATTTTAAATGAAAGTTTAAAATGATATAACTGAGTATATTGGGATGCTTTCCAGGTATGATGAGAAAGTAATTCCTAAAATTTTAATGCTGAGCATAAATTTAGGGATCTGGAGGCACTACGCTGGGAAAATAAATGAGAAATAGGTATGGAAGTCTTCAAGCACAGGATAGAAGAGTGAGTATCTCCCTATTCCAAAAATTTTACATTTGTGCTATTATCTGAAAATATGAGCAAAAATCAAGCACAGAATCCATCATGACTAATGAGTGGCATCTCATTCCATCTGCTTCATTCCTTCTTGAAATTGCATTGAGCACCTGCTAAATTGTGAAGGGAATAAAATTCAATGTAATTCAAATCTAAGGGAAAATCAAATCATAGCCAACTCACAGTCATATGTGAATTATTTCCCATCCAATCTGAAGTTCTAATTGAAATAGCAGCTCAGGGCCTAATTAAGAAACATATTTGCAATTATTAGCCAATTTATCATTTGTCAATGAGAAGTCAAAAGGAAGGAAGGAGGGAGGAATCGGGGTCTAGAAAAAACCCCCACATCATTTCAAAAGGAAAGATATGTTCAATGTTTTCTCCTTCAAAGTGGGAGTAAATGATTTACTAAGCTCCAGCAATACAGACGATCAGCAAAAGCTCTTGACAACATATTGACAGATATCTGCTTATTATCTATTCATGAGCCAAAGTTACTGGAGAAATTCAGCTTCTCAGTGTGATTTTCCAATTCTAATTCTTTAGAAGGTTGCTAGTCCATATAAATGTCATCAATACCAGCAGTGCCATATTTTAGATAAAGCACAACTCCAGTAACATCATCATGCATGCCTCTTCCTTTTGCAATTTGATGATTTTGTTTAACTTTAAGCATTAGTAAACAATATGGAGGGGAGGAAATGAGAGGTCTGTTCTAATTAGATGCATTAAGCTTATCAAAGGCCAGGTAGATCTATTTCACATTTTAAATAAATGGGAAATGTGTGTAGGAGAAGAGCAGGAAAGTAGAGTTAAATGAGACATTAGCCTAGAGTTGTTATGTTCCTATAAATTATTTAAATCCAACCCTCCTGAATTCAGTTGACCCTTATCTGGTGCCAATTTGGTATTGAACTTTAGTTGATTAGATTCTTCACTCTACCCCAAATTAAGCGATTATTGGATCATAAAAAAGGAGTTTTTAATCTTGTCTATAAGCTTGAGCAATAAATATTCTGAACTGCACCTTAATGTATGATCCTGATTCTTTGCATCTGATATTGTGCCAATGTAATTTTATAAATTTTGATCGTGAGGCCACAGGGCAAAGGATCCATATTGGTCCTGATTATTCTTTCTGTTTAAAGGCATTTTCCTCAGAATAAACCCATTAATTAGCCTCTTAGTAATGTTCTAAAATATCACCATTGCAGATATTCCCCACAATCACAACTAATTGATGAGAAAAACAACAACAGATATTTCTTTTGGAAGTGAAGAAAGCAAGGATATAATCAAAAACAATATTTCAGTCCTTAGAAGCAAGAGGTATAATTAAGAATTACTTTGAAGCAGCCACTGCTTCACATATAACACACTGCATTAGTCTCACTTATGTGTTATTTTGGAATAAGCTAGAATTTCCAATCAACTGAAGAGTGTATTTTGGTGCAGAAAATTTGATCAGTATCATTAAAGCAAATGCTTGGGCATCAAAATGTATTTAATATCTTGGAGAAACTTTTTAAAACTAACAGTTTTTTTAATATACTTTATATGTAACACATTGGAGAACAAAGCTTTATTAGGCAGTATGAAGGTTTTTGAGGGATGGACTATTTTTTTTAAGGCTTAAGTGAAAAAAAATGATTAAAATTAGAAAGTGAACACATAAATAGAATAGATATAATTTTCAAAATGATGCTGTTTTCGATTTCAGGGGCTGAATATTTACATGTCATACACATCGGCCATTTGAGTTGAATACATTTCCTATGGTCATACAACCATGTAGGAAACAACACAGAAGTGCTTCCTTCTGGAGTGTATTTTTTTCCCCTTCTTTTTCCCCCCTCCAACTTTTTCCAATCTAGCCTACAGTCCAAGTTCAATGCTGATTTCCTTATTCTTTTTTTGAGATTAGCCAAGATCATATATTAGGGAAGTCATAATTAATACCTTATAAGAGAATTGAATGTGGAACATTGCTCTTAGAGGACAAACTAGCAATAGCACTTAGACTTATAAACAGCTTCACAGTACTTTACGGCCCTCTCTAAGTGGTTTACAGAGTCAGCAAATTGTCCCCAACAATCTGGGTCCTCCTTTTACCAAGCTTGGAAGGATTGGAAGGCTGAGTCAACCTTGAGCTGGTGAGAATCGAATTGCCAAATTGCTGGCAGCAGAAATAGCCTGCAGTACTGCATTCTAAACACTGCATGACCAAGAAGACATAAAGTTGACTTCTAATATAGAATAGAATAGAATAGAATAGAATAGAATAGAATAGAATAGAATAGAATAGAATAGAATAGAATAGAATAGAATAGAATAGAATAGAATAGAATAGAATAGAATAGAATAGAATAGAATAGAATAGAATAGAATAGGAATAGAATAGAATAGAACTGGAAGGGACCTTGGAGGTCTTCTAGACCAGCCCCTTGCTCAAGCAGGAGAACCTATTTCAGACAAGTGACTGTCCAGTCTCTTCTTAAAAACCTCCAGTGATGGAGCGTCCATGATTTCTGAAGGCAAGCTATTCCACTGGTTAATTGTCCTAACTGTTAGGAAGTTTCTCCTTAATTCCAGGTTGCTTCTCTCTTTGATCACTTTCCAACCATTGTTTCTTGTCTTGCCCTCTTCACTGGAGACTTCAGATCTTCTCACAGCAAACTTAAGTTCTCCTCTGGTGTAAGATATTCTCCAGCACAATTGTACTAAATGGGCATCCTAAATTTTCCTTAAATCCTAGTTTGGACATCAACTTTAAACACATTGACCTTAGTTATCAATTGATTGCAATCTGTGCAACAGCAAAAGTGCTGTTGTTTGTATCTATTGCCTACTTTACCTGAAAAGTAAAATTGAATTATCCTTGGGAAAACCATTTAATGGTTCACTTGGCGGCACAGAAAATCTACAGTCCCACTTCAGTTCCACTTTGGTACGTAGCCAACAATTGAAATAACTGTTGGCTTCCTTCTTTAATGTCCCTCTTTTAAATTATCGTCCAAAAGTACATAGAATTCAGCAGGATATCTGGATTTAAGCAATCATACCCAGTTTGGAAGGGTTTTAAAATATTGACGCTGTCAGTATCATTTATTTCCGAGGCAGACAAATGAAGGTGGGAATAAAGGGGGGGGGATGCATATAAATTGAACTCAACAATGTCGAAAGAGAAAAACTTTCTCCTTTCACCCAAACAGTGTTAATCAGAAAAGGCTGAAATACAGAATATCATTTCTCTTGAATAAAACTGACAGAATATAAATCACTCTTAATACTGGCAACTCTCTGCAAGAATGCAGAAAGGTGTGTTGCTGTTCTATACACATTTTGTATGCTTCAAAGCCTTCCACTTTGTCTGGCAATTCTGAATAATAGAGGATCCTGAGCCATGTATATGAAAGTTGGATTAATGTGCAAGATTTAATCTACGGTTTGCAAGGACCAGGCAAATTCCAGGGGAAATCAAGAGTTTAAGCAGTCTCTCCCAAACAGGAAATAGGTCTCAAGTCTGACTTGTAACATATTGCTTATGACACATTCCTTGTTGAAAGCCAATTTTCTCTTCTCCTCCCCAACTGAATTGAGTGTAGTAGTGTGAAGGGAAAAAAACACACAAGTAAAGTCTCCCAAGAGTTCAAAGCTTACATTTTCTAGGAGGGCAATACGAAGACTAAAGCTCTGGTTTTAACTGGGGCTGTTAAACAACAGATGAGATCACTGGACTTTGATTTACGTTAAACCAAGTCAGACAACCTACACATTTGTTTCTGCATTGTCCATTGCTACCTTCTCCAACTTGGTGCTCTCCAGCTGAATTGAGATTAAGACAGATAATAATAAACTTGTATCTTGGAGGGATGACCCTAAAACTCAGAGTTTGTGGGAGAAAGAGGAAAAATCTGTCACAAAATGTTGATCTGCATTTGGAAAAGGAGCTAATAATTTCTCGAGGAATGCAATGCAGCACATCATCACTTAATACTGGGCCATGCCAACTGAACTGACATGAGAATGATTGACTTTTCACCCCTGGACTTCCTATTCACTGTTCAGCTGAAGCTCTTCTCAGCAAATCTTACATTGCAAATAACTTGGAGCATTGCAGACCCGTGATTCTTCTCTATTTTAGCAATAGCACTAGCACTTAGACTTATATACTGTTTCATAGTGCTTCACAGCACTCTCTAAGCCAGGGGTAGGCAACCTTGGCTCTTTTATGACTCGTGGACTTCAACTCCCAGAATTTCTGAGCCAGCTGGCTCAGGAATTCTGGGAGTTGAAGTCCATGAGTCATAAAAGAGCCAAGGTTGCCTACCCTTGCTCTAAGGGGTTTACAGAGTCAGCATATTGCCCCCAACAATCTGGGTCCTCATTTTACTGACCTTGAAAGGATGGAAGGCTGAACCTTCCTTGAGACAGTAAGGATTGAACTCCTGGCAGTGGGCAGAGTTAGCCTGCAATACTGCATTCTAACCACTGCACCACCATGGCTCTTTAATGACTTGTGACTCTGTTTTGTTTCTATCTATCTATCTATCTATCTATCTATCTATCTATCTATCTATCTATCTATCTATCTATCATCTATCTATCTATCTATCTATCTATCTATCTATCTATCTATCTATCTATCTATCATCTATCATGGGCTCCTCCTAGTCTCCCTTCTTTCTAATTTTCTCCCATTCAAACCTTCTTGATGTTTTTTACTGGAGTTACTATTTGATATCACAATTGAACAAAAGCTGAAGTTGAATGCAGAGAAGGGCACTTCAGCAAAATTGTGATTCCAGAAGTGCTTGTTTGATGCCAACAATTGCAGATGAAAGATTCTCAGGTGAGAATTTGGAAGACCCATCCCCCTTACATTACTCAAAAGCAATTCTTCAATGTTTCTTGAAAGTGGGAGTTTGAGGTATTTAATGATTAAAAACATGATGTCCTTGAGTACAAGTTAGGGGAAGGAATTGCCATGGTCCTTTAGGCTGCCAAAATGACTAGCATAAAGGCAGCGGTAATGAGTCTGCCTGGAGTGATTAGATTTCTAATTAGAAGAACACATATCTCATTCAAGTGTGGTAATCCCTGCCTGTTTGTGACATCAATTGGCTTGCCTCCATCTGCATTCTGGATTCTAAAAGAGAATACACAAGATGGAATGTCATATAGTGCCTTCCTTTCAGCAGTCTACCATTTAACCTGTGATTTCCAAAACAACTTGTTGTGCGATTCGTTGTCTAGTTTAAATAAACAATCACCAGCCAAAACTTCCAAGAGAAAACAATGGTAATTTATTCGTACTACTTTGCAGAGAGGGTGTATCATGTACACACAAGTACAGTGGACACACCTTAAATCATTAATATTCTTTATATTCCCTGTTGCCTTTGAAAATTAACCTCCCACCTTTCCGTCATTGGCTTAGTACTCAGGCCATCACAACTTATTAAAGCACCTAAATGGTTACATTACCTCCACCCCTGATTACATCTCCCATTACTCAAATTCTATCGCCCCCCTGCCCTTAATTACAAATTACCTTTTATGGCTATAATTCCTAGGGATTGTCTCTAGAGTAACTATCATATCAGCAAATTCTGGTTAAGACTGTCTTGTTTTTTGTTTTTGTTTTGTTTTTTAGCATAGCAAGGCCTCTGATCCTAGTTCCTACGCACAGTTTTCAAACTTTAGCCAAGCTCGTAAGATTAAGATCACAGGCTAGCTTGTCTTCTGCAATTTCTGTAAAAACAGTAGGTTCTTTTTCCCACAGTGTGGAACAACAAAAAACATGGGGAAAGAATCACAACATTACTTTTTGTTGTATTAACTCTTCCTTAATTTTCATGCAGCTAGACCCAATGTCTAAGGGGCGCAATGGCTCATTGGTTAAAGACGCTGAGTTTGGCAGCTGAAAGCTGTCTGGGTTTGAGACCTGAGAACCATGCAACAGGGCGAGCTCCTGTCCTTGCCCCATGAAAACATGCAAATGCAAGTAGATTAATAGGTACCACTTCAGTGAGAAGGTAACAGCATTCCATGCACCTTTGGTGTATAGCCATGCTGCCACATGATTATGGAAAATGTCTTCAGACAATGCTGGATCTTTTAGGCCAAGAAACAGAGATGAGCAACACACCCTAGGGTAAGACACAACTGGACAGGGAAACCTTTACCTTTAGGCCAATGTACACGACATGAAGGAAGGGGATGAAATAGAATATGCATGGATAAGGAGTTTTGCACCATTTGGCATAGACTAGGGATAGAGGGATTTTGGTTTCTCCAGGATCTGCAGGACCTTGGATGAAGCAGTGATTTTTTTTTCTTTCTCTATATTCTCAGTGCTGCAAGATTTGTAGAACAGAAGATAACAATGGATTATTTTCATGGATTGAAGTATCAGGAGAATGAAAATGATGCTGGTGTGAAAACTGCCTTAGGGAAGCTTTAAATTGGCAGACGCTCATATGGTGAAAGAAGGGCAGAGCAGGTGGTTAAAGACTGCAACATGTTTTCCATTCTGACAATGCTGTGCCAAGAAAAGACCACTTGCAGTCACAGAAGAGAATAAGGGGCTTGTTAAAAGGTTCAAACATGCAAAAGTGTCCAATTCTAGGAAGAACAACTAAAGAGAATGACAACAAATTGTCCTTAAAATGACTGACTCTATATACTACTAAGACTCTTGTGTCTGTTTGTTTGTAATATTCAGTTAGCCAAAATGGTGCATCATAGGGCAGACATGTCAAACACAAGGCCCGGGGGCCGGATCCGGCCCGCAAAGTGGTTTCATGTGGCCCGCGAAGCCATCCTGGAAACAGTGAGGGAACGGCCGCCACTGCCTTGGCCCTGGCCCAGAGACCCTCCTTCTGCCAGAGACCCTCAGATCTGTCCCACTCCTGCCCAGGCTCCCATAGGCACCCTTGATGCGAATGATGTAGAGTTGGCCATGCCCACCCAGTAGGCTATACGCACTCTAGCCACGCCCACCCAGTAGGCCACACCCACCCCAGCCACACCCACCCTGCCCCTTGAGGGCAACCGCAATGCTGATGCGGCCCTCAATGAAATTGAGTTTGACACCCCTGTCATAGGGCAACACTTTTTGAATCAACATCTCTCTGATTTATGGAATGTGTCGAAATTTGACAACATTGTGGCCGCTTCAGTGCTGCAATGTTGCCACAGTCAACTGGGGTCACATGACCGTCATTTGCAATACTCCTTGTCAGCTTTCTACAATTCTTGCCAACCCAGCAGTTCAAAAACATGCAAATGCATGTAGACAAATAGGTACCACTTTGGTGGAAAAATAACAAGGACTTGAAAGGAGCCCCCTCGGGCATCCTCTGGGCAATGGTGATGTCACTGGCTAATCCTTTCAACCAGGAAGCTTCTGACATGAACGCAGCAGCAGCTTTCTGGGGAAACTGGCAGGAAGTTGTAACTGATCCTCCCCACACTGCTTTTGTGTCCACCCATGGTCATACTATTTCTCTGTTTTAGCAAGAAAATATATCTGGAATGATGACCCAACAGGTCATGGGTTGGTTAGAACAGAACAGAATAGAACAGAATAGAGGAATAGAATAGAATAGAATAGAATAGAATAGAATAGAATAGAATAGAATAGAATAGAATAGAATAGAATAGAATAGAATAGAATAGAATAGAATAGAATAGAATAGAATAGAATAGAATAGAATGGAATGGAATGGAATGGAATGGAATGGAATGGAATGGAATGGAATGGAATGGAATGGAATGGAATGGAATGGAATGGAATGGAATAGAATTGCAAATAGAATAGAATAGAATAGAATAGAATAGAATAGGCTTTATTTGGCTAAGTGTGATTGGACACACAAGAAATTTGTTTCCGGTGCAGAAGTTCTCATTGCGCTACTTAAACTTAGAGCAATGGCATCAGAAACAATAGCAAATGTTGTACAACGAGCTGCAAGGTTACTAAAACTCTAGTCTGGAAGAAAAAGCTATTGTAAACTCATTAACCTTATATCCAAAGAGCTGTAACTAAGCATATTTAATTTAATACCAATTACCCCTAAAAACAATCCCATGCTTCAAGATGAAAATCATTTGTTTCCTTAGGTAAATACTTCCTTTAATAAACAAATTAAGTTCTGCTCATCTTGTCTCCATGGGGTGTCCACAGTTCCCTCCATCCCTTTACCCCCTAAGAGCTGCAATGCCCAGATTCCCAGCTTTCATTTCAAACAAGAGCTGGTTTTGAGTAGGGCTGCTGCAAAGTTTCAAAGGGGTACTTGACTTTAATGAAGATTCATTGAAAGCACAACTTCAAACCTACTTTATCATGCAACAACATCTCTCTGTGTTTAAAAACCAAGCCTCATGCAGCAACCTTGCCTCTTCCAATAACTCTAGTCAGCTTCTAGAAACTTTAGGAAAGGTTCTGGACATCTGTAGTACATATGAAAATCTTTTCCAGCATTAAAACAGATGGATGAGAATTCTAGGTGATGTAAATGATCCAAATCAGGATACTGGCTAAAGGCAGTAATAAATGCAACTGAAATTGAGAATCAGGGAGGAAGCCAGATAAATTTATTCATTAGTCTATACATTGCTTTTCTTTCCAGAATGTTAAATCTGTCTAAGAACAAACCTGTCCAGTCTGAATTAAGCAGAGTATAAATCCTTCCATTCCTCACCATTCAGTCAGAACTTGGGAAGCTTCTTGGATAAGAAGCGAAATGTCTTCAAGGAAAAACAAAGGAAGTCCAATTGCCTCTTGCAAAATGTACCTATGGTACATTCAGGTAGATAAATAAAAGTTTGTATTTGTCTATAAGTTGGATCAGATTTTCTTATGAGTTGTCTATGGGCAGCTCAATTTGAAGCGCTCTCCTCTGAGCTACTGCACACTCTTCTCAGAGGTGCCAGTAAATGCACTGTTTAATTATACATAGTAGCTGCCTTTCTCCCTTAGGTTTTTAGTTACAGATTAGCATGCACACATGCATGGTCCCTTTTCATAATGAACACTGCAGCTAAAGAATCTCATTGATCACATGAAAGGAAAGTATCAACCCTGAAGAACCAAGATGAGAGGGTCAATAAAGAGTGCAGTGACTGTTGTGCAGGAGGAAAAGCACCCAGCCATTTGTGGGAACAACACGGCTTTTTCTAAATCCAAATGGAATGCCTTTTGTTGCTAAGTAACCACGTATGTGCTTGCATGCATCTTTGAGTCAATATTGACTCCTGACGACTGCCTGGACCGGCCCCTGCAGTTTTCTTCACAAGGATTTTTGGAAGTGGTTTCATCTTGTCTTCTTTCCAAGGGTCTGAAAGAGTGACTGACCCAAGGTCACTCAGATGGCTTTGGGTCTAAACAAAGACTCTCCCATTTTCTAGTGTCTGCCCTACTGCACCAAAATGACTTTCTTCTATCAATCTGGCTCTCTAAGTAACCCTAATAGGACCCAATGCTTTTTGGATGAAGTCACCTCCATCATTTCACCAATGAAAATTGAAGCACGTTTGTGACACTGCTATGGCTTCCTGATTCAACAGCTGGGTTCACACATCATACTAGGTCTCCATTTGTTGGGTAACCCATTTATTTACTTTTTTTAATTAAAAAAAGTTTATCTCTGTTGGTTACAGAATATGCTACATTGTGCATTATATTTTATGAATTACAATGACTGGATTTTTATTTATTTATTTATTTATTTTGGCTGTCAGACCAAATTTTGGCTGTCAGACCATTTAGCCCTTAGTGCCACACCAGCGAAACAGATTTCTTTTTAAATTCCTTGTTACGTACTTTGAGCATGTGGAAAGAGCCTTTACAGGTATACAATCACATGTATATTGATGCTGCCATGTACTTTGGAGCCCCTGATGATTTGGATTCTTTCTTATGTGGAAACTGTAACAAGCAAACTTTGTAACAAGCTCGTCCGCCCATTCACTAGAAGGCAAAAATGTTGGAACCTGTCAGCGTCAGAAAATCCGGAAAGGATATTAAAATCCATTATGAGGCAGAGAGGATACTTATCTGAAGAAGACACTGTTCTCATAGCAAAGATGAATGACGGAAAGGTCTATTGAGGTCCTGAAGTTACCATTGATGATAGAACTTGCCAAAACTTCTGGTATCCATGCTAAAACATATTATAGGAGGGTAAGGGTCATCTACCCCTTCGTAGACTGAATGACAGGAGGGTGAGGAGTTACTAGCATTTTCATGAGAAAAAAATAAGTAACACAAGTTCTCCCTTTCTCTCTGTTGCTGATATCCAGGTATTTGATGATATTTCAATCATATCAGAAAACCTTGCTTATATTAGCTGGAACACTGAGTTCTTGGGAAAGTATTAGCAGGAAATTTTCTTCTCAGAGCAGGTGGCATAAAGATGAGATGCCCTGGCTATTATCTTGTCAATTTGTTTAATGATTATTAGAGAACTAGCTGATTTCTATTAAACAGAACTGACAGACTAACCATTAGATATAGATGCATGTTTATTAAACTGGAAACGGAGGGAACAAAATGTACTGGGTCATTTGCTTGCAAACTTCACACTAATCTCTCTCTCTCACACACACACGCACACACACACACACAGAGAGAGAGAGAGAGAGAGAGAGAGAGAGAGAGAGAGAGAGAGAGAGAGAGAGAGAGAGAGAGAGAGAGAATGTTGTAGCCAGTTCAGATGTCAGGCTACTTCTCTCAAAAAGGGTCTGAAGAGAAATTGCTTTGCTATCTTTATTTTACGTTTACATAAAGGGATATTATAGTTAGCTATCAACTTCCTTTCTGAGGTTGATCACAGTATTTTGGGGTTGTGTGCTTCCACATTTGCTGGAATATCACTCTTCTTTGAGAATAGTCTGCTTCCCACAGAAAACAAGGTGGGATATTCAGTAGTTTATGTCTACTACTGGTAGTTTATGTCTACTATTCAGTAGTTTATGTCTACTACTGGTTCGGTTGGTTCACATGGTGTGGTAGGATGGAGGGTTTGTTGTCACTGTGTGTTGGGGGGAGAGAGCACGGGGGGGGAGGCTCAGCTAATCTCAATGTACACATGTTGTACTTTGACAATAAAGGTTTATTATTACATGTGATGAAATTCAAGCCTCAGCTTTTAGAGGACTGCCAGGGAAGACACTCCAACTGATGTCAAAACAAGGACATATGCAAACTACATATATATACATGTGTGTTTTGAGAGGAAATTGAGCTGATTGAAAGTGGGAAAGAGGGGAATTGGCAACAACAGAGTCATCATGAACCAGTATGGATAGAATTGTCAGTCAGTTATGTTACTATAAATCTTTCCAGTCATCCACAGTTCCAAGCTCATTCTTGGCCAGAAATGTAATGGAATACTGTCTCAACTCAGAATAATGTCTGAGAAAAAGATTTGAGATGTGTTCTGTCTCCTTTTTTTGGAAAATTGTCTCTGATTAAAGCTAAATAATACCTGCTTTTTCATTGCTTAAACTTCAGGATAGACTAGCATAGACTTGGGAGTAGAACCTTAGTCCTTCCCAATGTATTAACGATTGCTAAAAACTTTATGATGTGTGTTATGTGTACCTTCTGTTGAAAGGTAGTTCTCCTAAAATACGTCATCAAGGGTTCAGCACACAACTCAACAACTGCAGAAAGAGAAACAAGGCATTATGCACTGCCACCTTAGTATTCAGGTGCATTGCAGGTAGCCCTCAATTTATGAAACAATTGGGCTCCGTTGCTAAGCAAGGCAGTTGTCACATGTGTTATGCCTGATTTAACAACCTGCATTTGTTAAGTGAATCACGTGGTTGTTAAGCAAATCCAACTTTCCCCGTAGACTTTGCTTGTCAGAAGTTGGTTTGGAAAGTTGCCAATGGCCCCGGGGCTCTGCATCTGTCATAAATACTTGCCAGATGCCAAGTGCCCAAATTCTGATCACATATCCATGGGGAAACTGCAAGTTAGAAGTCCAAGGAGCTGTTGTAAATTATTTTTTCCAGTGCTATTGTAACTTCAAATGGTGATTAAATGAATGGTTAGATATCAAAGACTAGGTGTACTCAGGGGGCAAGTTCACTAAAGGAACGATGCATCCAGCTCTATATTTGACCTGGCTTCAAAATGTAACTTCAGATACAGATATACCAAGTACATACTTTCATGATATATATGAAAGAGAGAAGAGGCAAAATCAGAACAATGATAAAGAAGATGTCTTCCCTTTGTTCCAGAATGTGTTTATTTATATTACATCTCTAGGACTATCTGATTCCAGAAGGATTCTGGGTTGCTTACATTACAGATGAAAAAGGAAAGAAAAAGAGGAAGAGGAAGGGGGAAGGGAAGAAGTAAAGTAAAGTAAGGAAAGGAAAGGGAAGGGAAGGGAAGGGAAGGGGAAGGGAAGGGAAGGGAAGGGAAGGAAAGGAAAGGAAAGGAAAGGAAAGGAAAGGAAAGGAAAGGAAAGGAAAGGAAAGGAAAGGAAAGGAAAGGAAAGGAAAGGAAAGGAAAGGAAAGGAAAGGAAAGGAAAGGAAAGGAAAGGAAAGGAAAGGAAAGGAAAAATATCATATCACAGCAGAACAATTATCAACCAGGAGGAGCAATAAAAACTCACTTTCATATACAACTTCCAATCTAAAGAGGTTCAACCCTAAATCAAAGCTGGATTGACCAGCCAGATTTTCAAGGCTTTTAAAAATAGACAAACTAGGGTCATTTCAAATCTTGGGGGTGAGTGGAAGAATCCATCAATGGAGAAGGTATTGTTGATCAAGATTCTTATAACTCTGGTCTAAAGATTCTTATGTTGAAATGGCAGAAATAAAATCCAGGATTTAGCAGAGCTTCAGAGTTGTGGAAACTTTGCTAAAGAAACCACAAGATTACAGCTGAACATGTGAGCATAACCACAGGATGCACGCACAAGTATTTTTGTAACCACTGTACCTTATCTGCTATGAGCTCTGTTCATAACTAAGTGAAAGTAAGAAACCTATACTGTATACATTTGCTTCAAAATGCACTCAGGGTTCTTCCAGCCTTATGGGAGGACCCACCTTTGTCCAGTCCTCAACAAATATGTGCCTGGACCACCTCATTCACACCAAGCCACACCTGGTTTCCTGCTTAACAATATGAGTTCCTTAGTCCTTTTAGATTGTTTCATTGGTGGGACCTAGACCATGCCAAGTCTATCCAATCATAGAGAATTGACAGAAACTATTGGAGGATGAACATCAAATAGAATTATTATTATCATAATAAAAGACAAATGCTCACTACAATTATATTGCAAATGGGTCCATTGCCCAAACAGTTGCTAATCAGTGGGGTAACTAGTGTGGCAGTAGATTATTAGTGCTCTTCTCAACGAAGTGATGCAAAATCAGCATATTTCCTGTGATCTCATCTTCCATGAGGACACCCCATCTGCCATTGCACAGACTACACCAGGGGTTTCAAACTGGCGGCCCGCCGGCCGGATGAATCACGTGGAAGCCGTGCCCACCCCAGCTCCGGCAAGGGGGGAAAAGTCATGATATGTCATGACACGTCACATGACACAGTGAGTTTGACACCCCTGGACTACACAATCAGAAAGTACAGCAATTGCTATCTTGTTCCCCTACACCAGGGGTCTTCAAACTTGGTGAAGGTAAAGGTAAAGGTCCAACATTTAAATACACAGAGAGACACACAGACTGCCTATTATGTTCATGGTAACTTTGAGATAGAGTTAACAGGCCTAGTACTTACAGTGAAAAAATCAAGGGAAGAGGGGACAAACAGGATTTCCTAATTCACTCAAGCAGTAAAGCCTGTGTTTGAGAAAAACAGAAACAAAGAAATTCAGTTTGTTTAGCTGTATGAACTACAAAAGGAAGTAAGTTTGCCTTGGCTGTTGTTTGTTATACCCTGGATAAGATATTTGTCTTTTGCCTCAGAGAAAATACAGGTGATTACTGTTTAACAATGCATTTTTAAGAGTCCTATGTTTGTTGAACATAAAATCTCTCTCTCTTTCTCTCTCTTTCTGTCTGGCTGAGTAGAGGATTGCAAGCAGAACAGATGGATCTATTTATTACAGCCTGCTAGCCCCCAAGAGTTCTTATGGTCCTGATCCAATCCTAACCTGATGAAATTAATGGCAATTATAAAGCCCTCTACGATGCTGGACCTGTTTTTATCATGTATAAGCTGAGCTTACAAGGAGAAAATATATTTTCTCACGCATATGCCCTTCAAATTAGCATTAACAAGGGTCGATGAAAAGAAAACCTTATTAATATAGCAGCAATTTCCCTTTGCAACATTTTGACAGATTCTTGAAGAGGGAGCAATTGCTCTTCCGCCTACAAATCTTGCAGGAAGCTTGCTACCACTAGAATCTTCTGTCTGTTCTCTTCTGAGT
Organism: Vipera berus; assembly: GCF_964194415.1. Lineage (NCBI taxonomy): Eukaryota > Metazoa > Chordata > Lepidosauria > Squamata > Viperidae > Vipera > Vipera berus. Next base: position 19,524 of record NW_027673358.1, read on the forward strand.
ACAATCGGACTTCTTTTGCTCAGAAGATATGGATTTTGCTTTGGCATACTGATTACTTGATAAATTAAAGTCAGCATAGATCCATCTTTGCTGCATTTGGGCCCACTGCATCCAAAGAGACGTTACGTTTTTACTCAACCCATCCTTGGAGCCTGACAGGAAAACAGCAAGTGGTAACCTCAAAATGGGTTGACAGAAACTCCTTGTATTCTCATCCTGGGATGGACGGACGGACAGACAGACAGACAGACAGACAGACAGATAGATTCTTATTCATTCTGGCTGCCATTTCCTTCTAACTTGTTTGTGCTAAGATAGAGAAAAAAAAAGGTGGCATTGAATCTTAAAAGTAGGTATATGCTGCCATCCAATGGTGAGCCCTAGCCATGGCCAATAGGATACTCCAGACAGGCCACAAGAAACGAAACCTGGTTTTTATTAAATTATAGTTAATAAAAAAATGAAGGCTGCTAGTGGTTGCTTCTGAATAAATATAGTCCACAAATGTTAATAGAAGACGTTATTATATATATATATATATATATATATATATATATATATATATATATATATATATATATATATATATATATATATATATATATATATATATATATATGTTTTCGTAGATTCTCGCGGGTGTCTGTATGTGTAGGTCTAGAGTCTCGGGTTTCTTCCCGCGTTCCTTTCATCTTCAGAAAGTTGTGGCGACGTTTCGACAAAATCCCATCCGTCATCATCAGGCCAGAGTATTCCTCCTGCTGCTTTCAGGAGCAATGCGTGGTCAGACCACGCATTGCTCCTGAAAGCAGCAGGAGGAATACTCTGGCCTGATGATGACGGATGGGATTTCGTCGAAACGTCGCCACAACTTTCTGAAGATGAAAGGAACGCGGGAAGAAACCCGAGACTCTAGACCTATATATATATATATATATATACAGTATATATATATATATACAGTATATATATATATATATATATATATATATATATATATATATATACAGTATATATATATATATATACAGTATATATATATATATATACAGTATATATATATATATATATACAGTATATATAATATATATATATATATATATATATATATATATATATATATATATATATATATATATATATATATATATATATATATATATATATATATATATATCAGAAGTTTTATATATAAAAGAAGAAAACTGCTTAGTTTTGCCACTGGAAGGAGTGTAGCTGTTGGCACCATGTCAAGTAGGGTATTATCGGGTGAAAAGAACCAAGAACAACACGATAAATTGCTCCGAGTAGTTTCTTTATTGCCTTTTCCCCCATAGACAGGAATCTTGCCAGACTAAAGCACAATTTGGATAGCTATAGCAATTGCAATAGCACTTAAACTTATATACCTCCCATAGTGTTTTACAGCACTTTATGAGCAGTTTACAGTGTCAGCATTTTGCCCCCAATAATCTGGTTCTCTTCTTATTGACTTTCAAAGGATGGAAGGCTGAGTCAACCTCAAGCCCTCCAGGATCAAACTCCTGACTGTGGGCAGAGTTAGTCTACAATACTGCATACAGTTCCTTTGAGAAGATCTAGGGAGGATCCCTCTTGGACTCATTCTGTATACCCAGGACTGATGGCTGATTTGCCTCTTTGAGAAAGGATCACTCGGTCTTGCAACTCAGCACCAGATTCCATCACAATATGGAGAGTTTTTAAAAAGTACTTTTCATTTCAAGCAGTCTGTTGGAATAAAATTATAAATTAACCACCCCCACCCCCACCCCCCCACACACAAAAACACACTCCTAGGGAGCTGAATGGAGTACCATCTCAAGTAACCAAAGTGGTTTCTGTAAATGTGCAACCGATCAGTAAAATCCACTTTGCAAGGCAAAGCATGGTAGAGCAAGCCTATTTCATGCAACTTAAATATTGGGATGGAAGTGCTTTTAATCATCTATTTTAATTTAATGCAGGCACTCATAGTGCAAAAAAAAAACAGGTAGGTATTCTTATCTTAAAATATCTTCCCCAAATATAATTTGCATGTAATGATGTTATATTGACATGTGACATATTTTACTTTTAAACATAGGATATATTGAAAAACATGGTTTAACACTTATCTGATTCAGAAACATGCATTTTTGAAGGCATCTTGATCATAATTTAAGCTGAGAGCTGCATCGCAAACTGCAGAGCACAAAAGCATAAAGAGAATTATGTTCTCCTAAATGCATTAGTCCAAGAGGTGTTATTCTAATTGGGCTGCAATATTTGGCTGATTGATCAGCTAAATTAAATCTATTGAAATATTTTGTCTGATTAAAAATACATTGCTCAGTTAATCAAGTAATTTATTTTGTCCAATTAAATATGCATTCTTCCATTAATCAATATATTTCCTGTAAGAACTTAGAGGGGAAAAAGTATTAGACAGGCAGTCCTTGACTTATGACCACAATTAAGCTCAACATTTCTGTTGCTAAGTGAGACATTTGTTAAATGAGCTTTGTCCCATTTTACGACCTTTCTTGCCACCGTTGTGCAAGTTGCAAGCAGAACTGCAGATCACTGCCATTGTTTAATTAGTAATATGGTTGTTAATCTGCCTTCCCCATTGACTTTGCTTGTCAGAAGGTCACAAAAAGGGATCACATGACCCCAGGACAGTGCAGCCATCATAAAGTTGAGTCAGTTGCCAAGCGACTGACATTTGAGTCACATGACCAAGGGGATGCTGTAAGGGTCATAAGTGTGAAAAAACGGTCATAGGTCACTTTTGCCAGTGCTGTTGTAATTTTGAACAGTCACTAAACTAACTGTTATAAGTCAAGGACTATAAGGACGGAGGTGGTTGGAATGCTGCCAGCAGTTCGGCAACTCAATTCTCACCGGGCTCAAGATTGATTCAGCTTTCCATCCTTCTGAGCTCGGTAAAATGAGGACCCAGATTGTTGGGGACAATAATGCTGACTCTGTAAACCACTTAGAGAGGGCCGTAAAGTACTGTGAAGCTGTTTATAAGTCTAAGTGCTGTTGTCATTGTTATCTGTATATGCTATTTTAGGAAAGTCATTTTCATTTTCCTTCCTTTACACATAGGTGTAATGTTTTTCCAAAGACTGGTTTTATTCAGTATATGCAATGTAAATGATATACATTTTCCCTTTCTGAGTTAATGTGCATATATATGCAAATTTCATTGTTCATTAATTCCTTAAAACCCACGCAGTAAAAACTAAGCTTTCTTTACAATCCCTTGAAAATTTTATAATATAAAGCTAAGCCATCAAACTATGTGTATGCTTTGGAACTGATTTGAAAGAGGTACTTTGGAATGTGCAGCAAAAACAATACAGCCTGTTTAAGCAGTCACATCTGTTTCTAGACTTTCCCATGATCTTGAAAAAGAGACATAGCTATATTAATAAATTTTTAAAAATGATGCAGCTGCTTAAAGTATTTCCTTGTAATATCCTCATTGGAAATGTTTCACATCACTGCTCCAATAGCATCAGAATCTAATTGTTACACCTGATTGGAGTCTTTTCTTGACCTATCAACTTAGACTTAAAAGAAAATAGTGAGACACTTCAAATTTGACTTACAGCCAACTTATAGTTATCATGATCAATACATGTGATACTTTGGTGGTACTGTAAATTCTAGTCACTTCTTAGGCATGGAGCCTGGCTGGGTGAGTTTGGAATGGTCACTACCCCTCAGTCCAATTCATTTCACAAGGGAAATGTTGTAAGGAAAATATAAGAGAAAAGCATTATGTACGCTGCCTTCAGTTGTACAAATAAGAGTGGGATATAATAGTAATAGCACTTATATACCACTTTATAGTGCTTTACAGCACTCTCTGAGCAGTTTACAGGGTCAGCCTATTGCCCCCAACAATATGGGTCCTCATTTTACTGATCTCAGAGGGATGGAAGGCTGAGTCAACCTTGAGACAGTCAGGAACGAACTCCTGCCAGTGGGCAGAGTTAGCCTGCTCTGGATTATGAATTCTCGGCAGTTTTGATGACAAGATGAGATGACATGAGTTTCCAACCTTGGATTATCTCAGTGAAGGGCGAACTTTGTTTTGTAAAAAAGAGAATAAATTTCCAGATGCCCTGTATTAGATGATTCTTCTTTCTACATGGACTTCTGGACTACATTTTGTAGAGAGAGAGAGAGAGAGAGAGAGAGAGAGAGAGAGAGAGAGAGAGAGAGAGAGAGAGAGAGAGAGAGAGAGAGAGAGAGAGAGAGAGAGAGAGAGAGAGAGAGAGATATGTGGAGAGCTCCACTCTCCAGCTCAATCAGCCCTTCTCCTGCAGTATGATCATATAGATTGAATAGACTGATGATAGAGAGACAAGGTAATAAAATACTTTATCTTGTTGTCTTGACCTTCTCCACCCTGGTGTCTTCCAGATGAGTTGGCCTGTTTTTCCCAGAAGTCTTAACTCTGATTTGGAATTCTGAGTGCTGCAATCCTGACACATCTTAATTAGCATTAAAATGGGGGGGACCCTGATTTACCTTCACCTTTTGGGAAAGCAAGTTCTGAATTATCAAGGATAATACCTTCACAAAATGAATCATAACCTTTACAATAAGCCCTGAAGGCCTCCCTCTGTGTGTTGAGCATATAGGCTAAATGCTGGAACATTTTTAGCAGATGTTAGTTGATGCATTAAGATATCTATAAAGGAGAAATGATTATAATTATGCTGTTAGTCAGAATGGCTCCGCATATGCCCTTCAGTTGAATAAGAAGAATCATTTTCTCAGCATTGCAAAATGGCTGCCATTGGCACATTATGTCATTGTCTTTCTGTCTGTATCCAGATGCTCTGTCTGCAAATGGTCTCCTCTGGCTTTTAGAAAGAAAGAAGAAAGGGCATCAACTAATCACTGCATTTGAAGCCCACTGCATTGTCTTCTGTGTTCACCACCTACCATGCCAGTAAGCGAGCTGTTGTTTTCCTACTTAGTTTGCCTGGGCATGTGTCCTCTTTTCAGATAAAATCACCACTTTCCCACTCAGCTGTTCTGATTGCATGAAGAGGAACCTGATTGCAATATTATTCTTCCATCAGCTACATAAAAGATTAAAAAAAAAGTCTTTTCAGGAATCCTAGAGGGTTTGATGAGATTACATTTCAGGAGGGTGTAAGTTGGTTGAGCTCAGTAGCACATCTGATCCCAGCAGCTGCAAGGGGGCTTCAAGGCTTGATTAGAGAAAAGTGGGCTGTTGTACTTTATTTAGCAATTTGTAGAATGTAATACTTGGAGGGTTTTTTTTTCCTTTCCTTCTGGTGGTTGGAGAAGTCCTTTCCTTCTGCCTATAAGCCAGAGGTGATGTGACATATGATCTGTTAATTCTTTCTGTATTTCTAAAAACATTAAGGGAGCTGTGGAGAAGTAGGAAAAACATGTTAAATTTCCAAGAAGTGCCAGTTCAGAGAAAAAAAACACCTCTGTTTTTGTAACAGAATAAAAGAGTTAGAAGGGACCTTGGCGGTCTTCTAGTCCAAACCCTGCTCAAGCAAGAAATCCTATGCCATTTCAGACAAATGGCTGTCCAATCTCTTGATAAAGAACTCCAGTGCTGGAGCATCCACAATTTCTGGAGGTAAGTCATTCCACTGGTTTATTGTTCTCACTGTTAGAAAATTTCTCCTTACTTTTAGGTTGGTTCTCTCCTTGATTAGTTTCCATCCATTGCTTCTTGTTCTGCCTTCAGGTGCCTCAGAGAATAGGCTGACCCCATCTTCTTTGTGG
>NW_027673357.1:0-25282 GCF_964194415.1 Vipera berus
GTAAGTCGAGGACTACCTGTTGTACTTCATCATTTTTTTCCCTATTTTGGGGGGTCATCAAGTTTTTGACACCTTGCTAGGCAACTGGTGGTATTCAGATGTTGCCATATCCTAAAAGTGGTACAATGGGTGAAAAGGTTGAAAATCCCTGCCCTAATAATCAGAATTGCCAAAGTCTCACCATCTCAATAATGTTTGCTGGATCTCAGTGTTCTTTTGTGAGATTGGGTGAAGTTTCAGGATGAAGGAGGTGCAAATTTACATTGACAATCCTACATGGGATTTTGCAAGTAACAGCGTGTGAGATTGCGAAAATTTAAATGAGCCTGTCTCTTTTTTTTGCACCTGGCATTTAAAAAGTCTGCCATGCAGTGGTTCTCTTCTGAGGATGAGCTCTTGCAGAATATTAATTGCTCTTGCATGTGTTGTGCATCAGCTTTCTCCCAGCCAATATTAGAATTAAAAGCTTTGCCAATGGTGCTTCAAGAACACAGTGGTTTGATTATGTTTATAGCAAGAATACAGAGTCCCTCTGTGAAAGAGATGGGCGGTTCCTAGATACGATAAATAAAATAAAGAACTAGAAAAGCCATTAGGGGAGAAAAAAATCTTATGCTTGCTAGGTCCAAAATGCAAGCCTCGCTTATACAGGTAATCCTCGACTTATGATCACAAATGACCCCGGAATTTCTGTTTCTAAACAAGACAGTTGTTAAGTGAGTTTTGTCCCATTTTACTAGCTTTCTTGCCCCAGTTGTTTAGTGAATCACTGCAGTTCTTAAATGAATAACATGGTTAAGTGAATCTGGCTTCCCCATTGAGTTTGCTGGTCAGAAGGTCACAAAAGGTGATCATGTGATCCCGGGACACTGCAGCCATCAGCCATGGCAGCTGAATTTTGACCATGTGAACCGGAGGATGTTGGAATGGCTGTAAGTGTGAAAAATGTACATAAGTCACTTTTTTGAGTGTGTCACAGCTTCAAACAGCCACTAAACAAATGGTTGTAGGTCAAGGATTACGAGTAATAGAAATACGTTTCGGTGATTGTGCGTCTTTTCCCCACAACTGAGAGGCAACAGGCTGGGATCCTTCCGCAAGGAGTCAATGTCTCCGGTGCATGACAGGTAGTCCTCAACTTACAACTGTTTATTTAGCGACCGTTCAAAGTTTCAATGGCACCGAAAAGGGGCTTATGGCTGTTTTTCACCATTACGACCCTTGGTCACGTGATCAAAATTTGGCAGCTGGCTCATATTTATGAGGGTCGCAGTGTGCTGGGAGTCATGCAATCCCCTTTTGCAACCTTCTGCCAAGCAAAGTCCGTGGGGAAGCCAGGTTCACTTAACAACCGTGTGACTAATTTAACAACTGCACTGATTCACTTAACAACTGCTGTGGCAAGAAAGGTGATAAAATGGGGCAAAACGCACTTAACCGCTGTCTCGCTTAGCAGCAGAGATTTTGGGCTCCATTGTGGTCGTAAGTCGAGGACTGCCTGTGTACCATCTTTTGCTGCCCGATGACTGTGGGAATTGATGTTTCAACCGATTGGGAGGCATCAGGACTGGGGGAGGGATGCTCGTTTGCTCTGACTGGTTGAGAAGCCCTTGATTGATTTCCAGAGAGCCCCGAGTTTCCCCAGAACAATGTTTTTAACCCAGTGAGGTTGGCTAAACGATCCTCTTGGAAGAGTGTGTTGTGGTTTTTGTGTTGGCGTTCGTTAACAAACAAGTGAGGACCTGCGATTAAATTGGTTAGCATTCTCCATTCCTCTTCAAGGCCGATCAGAACATTGCTTTCTTCCAAAAGATTCCGTTCTATTCCTGCCATGGAACATTTTCAGTCTTGTGTTGACACATTTTACAGTATCTTTCCTTGTTCGGGGAGTTTCAGTAAATTCCTTGTTAGAACATAGAATAACAGATTTGGAAGGGACCTTGGAGGTCTTCTAGTCCAACCCCCTGCTCAGGCAGGAAACCCTATACCATTTCAGATAAATGATTGTCCAGTCTCTTTCTGAAAGCTTATAGTGATGGAGCACCCACAGCTTCTGGAGGCAGGTTGTTCCACTGGTTAATTGTTCTCACTGTCAGGAAGTTTCTCCTTAGTTCTAGGTTGCTTCTCTCCTTGGTTAGTTTCCATCCGTTGCTTTTTGTCCTGCCTTCAGGCGCTTTGGAGAACAGCTTGACTCCCTCTTTTTTGTGTCAACCCCTCAAATATTGGAAGACCGCTATCATGTGATCCCAGTCCTACTTTTCCCTAGACTAGATATACCCAATTCTGTAACTGTTCTTCCTTTTAGACTTCAACAGTGTGTATGGTTCCTGAAAACCTGCAAAATCCTTAATCTTATGCAAGAATCATAATATCCACAAAGGTCAATTTATTTGTAGGAACTCCTAGTTAGCATCAATATACTGTAACCCCAAAATTAAGCCAAACCACATTTAAGGTTTAAAAGAACAGAATGACAGAACTGGAAGGGACCTTGGAGGTCTTCTGATCCAACCCTCTGCTCAAGCAGAGACGCTACACCATGTCAGACAAATAAAAAAGATGTTGAGAACGAGTGCAGAGAAGAGCAACAAAGATGATTAGGGGACTGGAGGCTAAAACATATAAGGAACGGTTGCTGGAATTGGGTATGTCTAGTTTAATGAAGAGAAGGACGAGGGGGGACATGATAGCAGTCTTCCAACCCCTATCTCAGGGGTTGCCCCAAAGAAGAGGGAGTCAAGCTATTCTCCAAAGCAGGGCAAGAAGCAACAGATGGAAACTAAGCAAGGAGAGAAGCAATCTAGAACTACAGTGAGAACAAATTTCCTGACAGTTAGAACAATTAACCATATGAACAACCTGCCTCCAGAAGCGGCGAACGTATTAACAACTGCAGTGATTCGCTTAACAACTGTAACAAGAAAGGTTGTAAAGTGGGGCAAAACTCACTTACCAGCTGTCTTGCTTAGCAACAGAAATTTGGGGCTCAACTGTGCTCGTAAGTCAAGGTCTCCTTGAATATGCTTGACAAAATATTTTAAATAATCTTTTGTCGAAATCATGCCCCCTTGGGCACCTAACGTTCTTTCCTGAAATTTAACCAAGCTCTGTAAAGTTATCAGAAGGCTAAATAGCCAAATTGGCCCAGGAGATTAATAATAATAATAATAATAATAATAATAATAATAATAATAATAATAATAATAATAATAATAATAATAATAATAATAATAATAATAATAATAATAATAATAATAATAATAATAATAATAATAATTTAATTTCTATACCGCCCTTCTCCCGAAGGACTCAGGGCGGTGTACAGGGCAATAAATACAATAAAAATGCAGTATACAAAAGTTAAGATAAAATTAAATATTAAAGCCCAATTACAATAAAAATTAATTAGAATTAATATTAAAATACCCCAAACCCATCAGACCAGGCCGGCTTGTTCAAATAAATAAGTTTTCAGGTCACGGCAGAAGGAGCGAAGGTCAGGAGCCATCCGGAGCTCAACCGGTAAACGATTCCAAAGGTCTGGCGCGCCCACAGAGAACGCTCTCCCCCTGGGGGTCGCCAGCCAACACTCTCTGACCGACGGCACCCTGAGAAGGCCCTCCCTGTGGGAGCGCACTGGACGAAGGGAAGTTGATGCCGGCAGCAGGTGTTCCCTCAGATATCCTGGACCCAAGCCATGTAGGGCTTTATAGGTCATCACCAGCACTTTGAATCTCACCCAGAGGGCAACCGGAAGCCAATGCAGCTCGCGGAGTAGAGGTGTTACATGGGAGTATCGGGAGACCCCCAACACAACTCGCGCGGCCGCATTCTGCACCAGTTGAAGCCTCCGAGTGGTCCTCAAGGGCAGCCCCATGTACAGAGCATTGCAGTAGTCTAAACGAGAGGTCACGAGCGCATGAGTGACTGTACGCAAGGCATCCCGGTCCAGATGTGCCCTCAAAACCACGCAGTTGTTCTGTGTTTAAAATATGGCACGAAGTATACCTTTGCGTGCCAGGGGACCATAGCCTTGAACATCTTTCTCAATCTGTTTGCATTTATTGGGCCACCAAGAAGATTATTTGACCTGCTGCTGCCAAATTACTAGGGAAAATAAAATACTGTTTTCTTCCTCATCTCCCTCACATCTTACTCCCTCTCCTCAAATTTAAATTAGGTTTAAAATTGGTTTCTTGTGTCCCATTCTCCCCCCCCCCAATAACTTGCAAAATAATGTGGTCTGCTGTTTTCCCTGGATACCGGTAATCCTCATCTTACAACTGTTCATTTAGTGACCGTCCAAGATTTACAATGGCACTGAAAAAAGTGACACATGACCGTTTTTTGACTTACGTCCATTGCAGCATTTCCCCCCCCCATAGTCATGTGATCAAAATTCAGCCGCTTGGCATCTGACTCTTGCGACCTTCTGCCAAGCAAAGTCCGTGGGGGAAGCCAGATTCACTTAACAACCGTGGTACGAAATTAAAAACTGCAGCGGTTCACTTCACAGTTGTGGCAAGGAAGGTTGTAATGTGGAGCAAAACCCACTTAGCAAATGTTTCACTTAGCAACAGAAATGTTGGGCTCAGTTGTGGTCGTAAGTCGAGGACCACCTGTAAGTCGAGGACCACCACACCTCCCTACCCTGTTTTTGCCATTATAAATACAGCATGGGATGCTACCAAGCTATGCGCTGGGGGACTGTGAGTTCTAGCCCAGCTGTAGGGTGCTGGTGATGACCTATAAAGCCCTACATGGCCTGGGTCCGGGATATCTGAGGGAACACCTGCTGCCGGCATCAAGCTCCCTTCGTCCAGTGTGCTCCCACAGGGAGGGTCTTCTCAGGGTACCGCCGGTAAGAGATTGCCGGCGGGTAACACCCAGGGATAGGGCCTTCTCAGTGGGGGCGCCTGCCCTTTGGAACCAGCTGCCAGTGGAGCTGAGGACTGCCCCAGACCTCCGTTCATTCCGCCGGGGCCTGAAGACCTGGCTCTTCGAGCTTTCTGGCCCAGGCTGAGGATTAATTTATTTTAATTGGGGTTTTATTTATACAGGAATAAATTTAATCTTTTTTAAACTTGGTTTTTAACTTTTGTATTTTTGGTTTTTAATTACCCTGTAAACCGCCCTGAGTCCTCCGGGAAAGGGCGGTATATAAATGTAATTAATTAATTAATTAATTAAATAAATAAATAAATAAATAAATAAATAAATAAATAAAGCCAGCCGCTGGTATTGTTGGGGCCAGCCCTTCTCTCTTAGTCCCAGGAAGGTTAAGGGCAAACTACAGGTAGTCTTCGACTTACAACAGTTCATTTAGTGGCCGTTCAGAGTTACAACAGCACTGAAAAAAGTGACTTACGACCATTTTTTAATTTATTTTAATTTTAATTTATTGTACAGAGGCCTTTAATTTTAATTTTATCTTAATTTCTGTATTTATTGTATGTTATTGTTGTTAGCCGCCCTGAGTCCTTCGGGAGATAGGGCGGGATATAAGTCCCAATAATAAATAAATAAATAAATAAATAAATACATTTTCACCCTTACAACCCCATGGTCACATGATCAGAATTTGGACTCTTGGCAGTTGACTCATATTTATGATGGTAGAACCGCATGAAAATCCATATTTCAAGTAGAGGTAGACCTCGACTTACGACACTTCATTTAGCGACCGCTCAAAGTTACAACAGCACTGAGAAAAGTGACTTCTGACCGCTTTCACACTTATGACCCCAAGGTAATGTGATCAAAATCTGGACTCTTGGCATTTGACTCATACCTACGACGGTTGCAGTGTCCCGAGGTCATGTGATGTTCTTTTGCAACCTTCTGACAAGCAAAGTCAATGGGGAACCCAGATTCACTTAACAACCGTCTTACTAACTAAGCCAGGTGTGCCCAAGCCCAGGTCTGAGGACTGGTCACCTGTGGCCTTTGGGGAACCGGGTTGCAAAAGCGGTGGGCGAGTGCATGAAGCTTCATTTGCACATGTGTGAAATGTGGATTGCGTGTGTGAAACCATCCCCTCCCCCCTGTCACCATTGCCACAACCGCCACTGTGCTGGTCTGTGGAGCCAGAAAAGTTGGGAATCACTAAACTAAACTACTGCAGCAATTCATTTAATAACTGGTAATAAAAAGGTCGTAAAATGTCACAAAACATTACATGGAGTATAGCCAGCCGTACCAACAGGGTGAAGAACAGCTTTTATCCATGGGCTGTTAGGCTCTTGCACGGGAAATAATTTTATAAACTTTATGTATGATTGACTTGCGAGGCTGGTGTGTTGTGCAATTAGCTCACATGGTGTAATAAGATGGAGGGTTTGTTGTCACTGTGAGTTGGGGGTGGGGGCACGAAGGGAGGCTCAGCCAATCTCAATGTATACATGGTTGTACTTTGACAGTAAAGGTTCATTAACAACCATCTTGCTTAGCCACAGAAATTTTGGGCTCCGTTGTGGTCATATAACGTGAGGAGCACCTGTACTGAACTTGACGGTGCTTGATTTCATTCTTGTGTTTGGACATCACACTGTGCCCTGAGTGCTTTGCTTGGCTTGTTGATAATCCTATTGCACAAACTTCTTCCTCTAGGCCAGGGGTGGGGAACCTTGGCCCTTTTATGACTTGTAGACTTCAACTCCCAGAATTCCTGAGCCGGCATGGCTCAGCATGGAAACTCTCCCTTTCCCCTCAGCATGGCTGGCTCAGGAATTCTGGGAGTTGTAGTCCACGAGTCATAAAAGAGCCAAGATTCCCCACCCCTGCTCTAGACTCATGGACAGATACAGGGGTGGGGAACCTTGGCTCCTTTATGACTTGTGGACTTCAACTCCCAGAATTCCTGAGCCGGCATGGCTCAGCATGGAAACTCTCCCTTTCCCCTCAGCATGGCTGGCTCAGGAATTCTGGGAGTTGTAGTCCACGAGTCATAAAAGAGCCAAGTTTCCCCACCCCTGCTCTAGACTCATGGACAGATACAGGGGTGGGGAACCTTGGCTCCTTTATGACTTGTGGACTTCAACTCCCAGAATTCCTGAGCCGGCATGGCTCAGCATGGAAACCTCTCCCTTTCTCCTCAGAATGGCTGGCTCAGGAATTCTGGGAGTTGAAGTTCATAATTACAGGTTGCGGCTTACCACCACAATTGTGATTGGAACTTCTGTTACTAAATGAGGTGATTGTTAAGTTAGCCTTGCCCAATTTTACAATCTTTTTTTTGCCTTGGTTATTAAAAGTATATTAAGAAATACGTTTTGTTTCGTTTATGATGTCCTTGCTGCTCTTTGAGCTTAGTGGTTTTCTTGTGGACGTTTCATCACCCAACTAGGCAATGTCCTCAGTGCTAGAAGGGAGTGGGGTTTGCTCTCTGTTAATATGAAAGTGGCTCACACTATCAGTGTTATTAGGAGTGTGGTTCCTTGATTTGGCTGTTGTTTACTGTTGGCTTGTTTGCCTGAGTTGGTAATTCCTGGATTGGAGTATTGTTTACCTCTTGATTTTTGCTCTAGTAGTCAACTTGGTGTAAGTATTATCCTTATCTTTCCAGACTTCTGATGTGAGGTGGGTGAACATGTCAAAAGGTTCGGTAACTTTAGGGAATCTATTAACGTGAGACAGTGTCTTTGCATCCTAGCCATCCATACATGGAAAGTTTTTCTAATTCAGAAGGTTTAGGTGGTGTAAAAAAGCACAGATGTTTAGGGAATTCTGGGAGTTGAAGTCCACCCGTCTTAAAGTTACCAAGGTTGAGAATCACTATAGGGCACAACAACAACAACAACAACAACAACAACAACAACAATAATAATAATAATAATAATAATGTTGGAAGGGACCTTGGAGGTCATCTAGTCCAACCCCCTGCTCAGGCAGGAAACCCTATACCATTTCAGGCAAATGGCTGTCCAGTCTCTTCTTAAAAACCTCCAGTGTTGGAGCATTCACAGCTTCTGGAGGCAGGTTGTTCCACTGGTTAATTGTTCTAACTGTCAGGAAATTTCTCCTTAGTTCTAGGTTGCTTCTCTCCTTGACTAGTTTCCCTCCGTTGCTTCTTGTCCTGCTTTCGGGTGCTTTGGAGAATAGCTTGACTCCCTCTTCTTTGTGGCAGCCCCTGAGATATTGGAACACTTCTATCATGTCCCCCCTCGTCCTTCTGTTCATTAAACTAGACATACCCAATTACAGCAACCGTTCCCTATATGTTTTAGCCTCCAGTCCCCCAATCATCTTTGTTGCCCTTCTCTGTACCCTTTTCTAGACTCTTGACATCTTTTTTACATTGTGGTGACCAAAACTGGATGCAGTATTCCAGGTGTGGCCTTACCAAGGCATTGTAAAGTGGTATTAGTACTTCACGTGATCTTGATTCTATCCCTCTGTTAATGCAGCCTAGCACTGTGTTGGATTTTTGGCAGCTGCAGCACACTGCTGGCTCATGTTGAAATAATTGTCTACTAGGACTCCGAGATCCCTCTCACAGTTACTACTATTGAGCAAGGTACTACCTATACTATACCTGTGCATTTGATTTTTCCTGCCTAAGTGTAGAAACTATTTTTTTTCACCATTGAATTTCATTTTGTTAGATAGTGCCCAGTGTTCGAGTCTGTCCAGATCCTCCTATATTTTAAGCCTATCTTCTGGAGCAGACATGTCAAACACAAGGCCTGGAAACAGTGAGGGAATGGCCCCCACTGCCTTGGCCTTGACCTAGAGACCCTCCTTCTGCCAGAGACCCTTAGATCTGTCCCACTCCTGCCCAGGCCCCCATAGGCACCCTTGATGCAAATGATGTAGAGTTGGCCATGCCCACCCAGTAGGCCATACGCACTCTAGCCACGCCCACCCAGTAGGCCACGCCCACCCTGGCCATATGCACCCGGCCCCTTGAGGGCAACCGCAATGCTGATGCGGCCCTCAATGAAATTGAGTTTCACACCCCTGTTCTGGAGTATTGGCTATTCCTGCCAGCTTGGTGTCGTCTGCAAATTTGATGACTTCCCCATCTATCCCCTCATCCAAATCGTTGATGAAGATGTTGAAGAGCACTGGGCCCAGAACAGAGCCCTGGGGCACCCCACTACACACTTCCTTCCATGTAGTTGCAGTTCTGTTGAGGTCCACACGCTGAGTACGGCCTGTCAGCCAACTACGAATCCATCTGGTGGTGATGCTATCTAATCCACATTTTTCTATCTTTCCACTTCTAATACTTGTCCTTCTTATCTTTCAATTTATCAGAGAGTTCTTTATGCAGCCATGCTGGTTTCTTTTGAGAGCTGTTATTTTTCTTCTTTGTTGGTATTGTGCTAGACTGGGCCTTTATTATGTCACTTTCAAAATTTCCCAAGCTTCTTGAGTTGTTTTCCCCTTTAGGATTCTCATCCATGGAATTCTTCCCATGGTCTCTCTAAGTTTATTGAAATTAGCTCTTTTAAAGTCCAAGACTCTAGGTTGGCTGTGTTCTATTGCTTGTGCTTCCAGAATGTTGAATTCCAATATTGCATGATCACTTCCCCGCAAGGTTCCTGTGGCTTTGACATTTTCTATCATTTCATCTCTGTTTATGAAAATTAAATCCAATATGGCTAATCCCCTAGTTCCCTTCTCTACTTTTTGGGAGAGAAAGTTGTCTGCTAGGTTTGACAGGAATCTGTTTGATCTTCCACTTGGTGCGGAGTTTGTCTCCCAGTTGATATCAGGGTAATTAAAGTTCCCCATTACTATTGTGATGCGCTTCCTACATACCTTAGTTAGCTGACTAGCAAAAAGTTCATCTATTTCCTCTGCTTGGTTGGGCGGCCTATAGCATGCACCTATGGCCATGTCATTTTTTTCACCTTTTATATTGACCCAAATGCATTCCAGTTTACAGATTTCATCATTGTTGTGCTCTGTTTTTGTAGAGATAAAGTTATTTCTTATATAGAGAGCAACTCCACCTCCTCTTTTGTTTAGTCTGTTTCTTTTAAATAATTTAAATCCCTCTAGCTGTGTGTTCCATTTGTGGGTTTCGTCCCACCATGTTTCCGTAATGGCAACAATATCATATCCGCCCTCATTTACCTGAATTTCTAGTTCACCCTGCTTACTGTTCATAGACATTTGAGTCCTTTATGACTGACCCTGTGTTTACTTGCTACATAACTTGTGTGGTGCCTGACTTCCCCTATTTTCTTAGATTGCCGGGGACAGGGATGTTCTGTATCAATTAACTCACTGTCCACGTTGTTTAGTTTAAATGTTCCTCCAGAAAAGCTGTGATTTTATTGCCAAGTAACTCAGTCCCTTTCTTGGATGGATGCAGACCATCTATTTTGTACATTTTTTCGTTGGACCAGCTACAGACATCGTGACTAATATAACCAAAGCCCCCTTTACACCACTCCTTTAGCCACATATTGAATTCTGCTATACGCTGGCCTTTTCCATTTTGCTCCTTATACACTGGTAAAACCTCTGAAAAAGTGAGCCTACAGCCTATTCTGCTGAGTTCCTGCCCCAAGCTCTGGAAATCATTCTGCACAGAGAGCACATCTTTTTGGGACAGATCGTTAGTGCCAAGATGTACAATAGCCTCCACATCACATTCCTTGCTGGCATTGTTGACTATTTTGAAAATACGCTTCTTGTCCCTACTGGCAGTAGCACCTGGAAGACACCTGACCTCTTTTGAACCCTCTGTGTCCTTTCCTAAATTTACATCCCTTATAATTGAATCACCAACCAGAAGGTGGCTTCTCTTTTTGGATGCCTTTCTGTTCTTGCATGACTGGTGTGTAATACCAGATTCGCACTTCTCCCTGTCGAAAACAAGTTCATCTCAGACCACGATCCCCTGCTTATTTGAGTTATTATCACAGATACCTTTACCTGTCTCCTTAATGTCCCTATTAAGGTTAGAAAGGGCACTGTATCTGTTGTGCAGGGACACAGCGAAAGCTTTGTGTTTATGGTTCACAGATCTCACCCTGCCAGATCCCACGGTTGTCCACACTGCCCTTCTCCTGCAGGATCTTTGTGGTAGAGGGGGCTGATAGCACGGAGGCTCAATAGGGTAGAAGGGCTGAACTGGACACCTAATTTCTGCCTGAAGAGCACAGATTACAGACCCTTGATAAATAATCTGTCCTTGTAGACTAGTGATTTGTGTACAGATAGGACATTTTCCCATGTAAGCCTAAGTGCTATTGCTATGGTTGCTATTGCTATTGCTATGGCTATGGCTAAATGATAAAATAATTATGGTTCAAAAAAACTAAATATTGTCACTTAAATACAGGTAGTCCTCGCCTTACAACAGTTCCTTTAGTGACTGTTTGAAGTTACAACAGCACTGAAAAAGGGACTTATGACCCTTTTTCATACTTAATGATTGTTGCAGCATCCCCATGGTCATGTGATCAAAATTCAGACGCTTGGCAAACGGTTCATACTTATGACCATTGCTGTGTCCCAAGGTCATGTGATCACCTTTTGTGATCTAACAAGCAAAGTCAATGGGGAAGCCAGATTCACTTAACAACCACGTTACTAACTTAATAGCTGTAGTGATTCATATAACAACTGTGGCAAGAAAGATCATCCAATGGGGCAAAACTCATTTAACAGCTGTCTCGCTTAGCCATGGAAATTGTGGGCTCGACGGTGGTTGAGGACTACCTTTATTGCCTCAATTTACAGCTTTGGGGGTCAATTTCCTGGAATATATTTACTTCAATCTCTTTTTACTCATAGAAATGAGTGAAAGAAAAGTTTCTATCAACCTATTAATAATAAGATTAGGTGAAACCTGGCTTGAAAACAGTAAATGTGACAGGGACCTTGGAATCCCAGTGGAGGATCACTTGTCTATGAGCTAGTAATGTGCAGCAGCAGCCAAAAAAGCTAATACAATCCTGGGTTGTATAAACAGAGGCATAGAATCCAGATCACACAAAGTATTAGTGCCACTTTATAAAACCCTAGTGAGACCACACCTGGAATACTGCAGCCAATTTTGGTCAGCATACTACCAAACCTTGGAAAAAGTTCAAGGAAGAGCAACTAAGATGATCCAAGGCCTGGAGAGTAAAACATATGAAGAACGGCTGCAGGACTTGGGTTTGGCTAAAGAAAAGAAGACATGATAGCAGTATTCCAATATTTTGAAGAACAGATTGGACAGTCACTTGTCTGAGATGGTATAGGTTCTCCTGATTGAGCAGGGGGCTGGAGTAGAAAACCTCCAAGGTCCCTTCTAACTGTTCCATTCCACTCCACTCCACTCCACTCCACTCCACTCCATTCCATTCCATTCCATTCCATTCCATTCCATTCCATTCCATTCCATTCCATTCCATTCTATTCTATTCTATTCTATTCTATTCTATTCTATTCTATTCTATTCTATTCTATTCTATTCTATTCTATTCTATTCTATTCTATTCTATTCTATTCTAAATATAAATCAAATTTTGGAGAAGAAAGGCAAAATGGTAAATTTGTAACCCCTACCACTGGAAACCCCTTCATGGATTACTGCCTTGTTGTGGCGAAGGGGCTTGCGTAATTCAATGAAGCTATGAGCTATGCCATGCAGGGCCACCTAAGACGGAAAGGTCATAGCAGAGAGTTCTGACAAAACGTGATCCACTAGAGAAGGAAATGGCAACCCACTCCAGTATCTTTGCCATGAAGACCCTATGGACAGTACCAAAAGGAAAAAAAGATATGACGCTGGAAGATGAGCCCCTCAGGTCGGAAGGCGTCCAATATGCTACTGGGGAAGAGCAGAGGGCTAGTACTAGTAGCGCCAGAAAGAATGAAGTGACTGGGCCAAAGCTGAAAGGACGCTCAGCTGTGGATGTGTCTGGTGGTGAAAGGAAAGTCCGATGCTGTAAAGATTTTCTCTCCATAGGAACCTGGAATGTAAGATCCATGAATCAAGGAAAGCTGGACGTGGTCAAACAAGAGATGACAAGACTGAACATCGACATCTTAGGTATCAGCGAACTAAAATGGACAGGAATGGGTGAATTTAATTCAGATGACCATCAGGTATACTACTGCGGGCAAGAATCCCTCAGAAGAAATGGAGTAGCCTTCATAGTCAATAAAAGAGTAGGAAAAGCAATACTGGGATACAATCCTCAAAATGACAGAATGATCTCAGTTCGAATCCAAGGCAAACCATTCAATATCACAGTAGTCCAAGTCTATGCCCCAACCACCAGTGCTGAAGAGGATGAAATTGACCAGTTCTATGAAGCCCTACAGCATCTTATAGAACTAACACCCAAAAATGATGTCCTTATCATCATGGGGGATTGGAATGCTAAAGTAGGAAGCCAAAAGATAACTGGAATAACAGGCAAGTTTGGCCTTGGAGTACAAAATGAAGCAGGGCACAGGCTGATAGAATTTTGTCAAGAGAATATGATGGTCATAGCAAACACTCTTTCCCAACAACCCAAGAGGCGGCTCTACACATGGACATCACCAGACGGTCAACACAGAAATCAGATTGACTATATGCTCTGCAGCCAAAGATGGAGAAGCTCTATACAGTCAGTAAAAACAAGACCAGGAGCTGACTGTGGCTCAGACCATGAGCTTCTTGTTGCAAAATTTAGGCTTAAACTGAAGAAAGTAGGGAAAAGCACTAGGCCACTCAGGTATGAACTAAATCATATCCCTGATGAATATACAGTAGAGGTGACAAATAGATTTAAGGAATTAGATCTGATAGATCTGATAGAGTGCCTGAAGAACTATGGACAGAGGTTCGCAACATTGTACAAGAGGTAGCAACCAAAACAATCCCAAAGAAAAAGAAATGCAAGAAAGCAAAATGGCTGTCCAAGGAAGCTTTGCAAATAGCTGAGGAAAGGAGGGAAGCGAAAGGCAAGGGAGAAAAAGAAAGATACGCCTAATTGAATGCAGAATTCCAGAGAATAGCTAGAAGAGATAAGAATGCCTTCTTAAATGAACAGTGCAAAGAAATAGAAGAAAACAATAGAATAGGGAGGACCAGAGATCTTTTCAAGAAAATTGGAGAGATGAAGGGAACATTTAAAGCAAAAATGGGCATGATAAAGGACCAAAATGGCAGGGACCTAACAGAGGCAGAAGAGATTAAGAAGAGGTGGCAAAATTACACAGAACTATACAAGAATGAGCTTAATGTCCCTGATAATCACAATGAGGTGGTCACTGACCTCAAGCCAGACATCCTAGAATGTGAAGTGAAGTGGGCCTTAGAAAAGCTGAGCAACAACAAAGCTAGTGGAGGTGACAGTATTCCAGCTGAGCTATTCAAAATCTTAAAAGACGATGCAGTAAAAGTGCTACACTCAATTTGCCAGCAAATTTGGACAACTCAACAGTGGCCACAGGATTGGAAAAGATCAGTTTACATTCCAATTCCAAAGAAAAGCAGTGCCAAAGAATGTTCAAACTATCGCACCATTGCACTCATTTCACATGCTAGAAAGGTTATGCTTAAAATCCTACAAGCTAGACTCCAGCAGTATGTGGATCGAGAACTACCAGAAGTACAGGCAGGATTTCGAAGAGGCAGAGGAACTAGAGATCAAATTGCCAACATATGCTGGATCATGGAGAAAGCTAGAGAGTTCCAGAAAAACATCTACTTCTGCTTCATTGACTATGCTATTTGACTGTGTGGATCACAACAAACTGTGGCAAGTTCTTAAAGAGATGGGAGTACCAGACCATCTTATTTGTCTCTTGAGAAACCTATATGTGGGCCAAGAAGCAACAGTGGGAACTGGACACGGAAGCACTGATTGGTTCAAAATTGGGAAAGGAGTCCGGCAAGGCTGTATGCTGTCACCCTGCCTGTTTAACATATATGCAGAGCACATCATGAGACAGGCAGGGCTAGATGAAGTTGGAAATATCAAAGTTGGGAGAAATATCAACAAACTAAGATATGCAGATGATACCACTCTAATGGCGGAAAGTGAAGAGGAACTAAAGAGCCTCTTGTTGGGGGTGAAAAAGGAGAGTGCAAACGTTGGGTTGAAACTAAACATTAAGAAAACCAAGATCATGGCATCCGGCCCTCTCAATTCCTGGCAAATAGATGGGTAAGAAATGGAGGTAGTGACAGATTTTATTTTTCTGGGCTCCAAGATCACTGCAGACGGGGACTGCAGCCAAGAAATTAAAAGACGCTTGCTCCTCGGTAGGAAAGCCATGACAAATCTAGACAGCACACTAAAAAGCAGAGACATCACCCTGATAACAAAAGTGCGTATAGTCAAGGCCATGGTTTTCCCACTTGCAATGTATGGCTGTGAAAGTTGGACCATAAGAAAGGCTGAGCGCCAGAGAATTGAGGCCTTTGAACCATGGTGCTGGAGAAGACTCCTGTGAGTCCCTTGGACTGCAAGGCGATCAAACAGGTTAGTCTTAGAGGAGATCAACCCTGACTGCTCTTTAGAAGGCCAGATCCTGAAGCTAAAACTCAAATACTTTGGCCACCTAATGAGAAGGAAGGAGTCACTGGAGAAGAGCCTAATGCTGGGAAAGGTTGAGGGCAAGAGAAGAAGGGGACGACAGAGAACGAGGTGGCTGGATGGAGTCACAGAAGCAGTAGGCGTGAGCCTAAACGGACTCCAGAAGATGGTAGAGGACAGGAAGGCCTGGAGGAACGTTGTCCATGGGGTCGCGATGGGTCGGACAAGACTTCGCAACGAACAACAACCACCACTGGAAAGAAATGCTTGAACCCCCCCCCCAAACTGTTGAAAAACCAGGTTTCACGTGATTTTGAAGTATCCTTGTCTTTTCCCCTGAATTGCACAGTGGAATTACGCAACTTGTTTATTTGCTTAATTTACCCAGTGCCAAATTCAGCTGGCCTTTGCTTTGTGACAAATGTGAGTGAGTTATCATAGTGTCAGTGATTCCCCCCCACCCTCTGGATAATGCATTGCTTTCGGGTCTGACTGGAAAATAACTTTTCCCATTCCTCTCCAATTTGTGCCTGCAGATACTAGTTCAGCATTCAGATTTCTGCATTCATTCTGGGGTGGGGTAGGGAGTTGCCTTAACTGCTGCTTCAGCAAGTCGAATCTTCCAGCATATTTTTTTTTTAAAAATGACTTTTTCGCGGTATCCATTTCTTGTAGCCCAAAGCTGAATCCAGCTATCAGATTTAGCTGGAAATCCCACTTTTCAAGGATTAGCACTTCTTTAAATTTCATACCCTGCTTTTATTTTTAATATTTTACTTGTGTACCGCCCGGAGGTTTCTAAATTTGCGATAAATAAAACAAAAACGAATAAATGTACTACTATATTTTTTTTGGCGTGGCCAGCTTGGAAAAAGATGGTAAAATCTTGCAATTTGTGGGTTTCTCTTAGTTCATGTCAGCAGTGTTCTGATTTTGCAGGACGAGCAAGCCCGTGCCTTCCCATTGCATAATCAGCGAGCTCTTTACTCTGGCTTCCCTCCTCCAAGGCTTGTGCGTATTTTATTTAATTTGTTTTTTCTCTTTCAGCTGCAGCCTGTAGTAGCTCTTCTCCGTCCCTGCCTACTGCCGAGGGTGCGCGCAGGGAGAGAGATGGGCATAAAAAAAGCAAGGGGACAAAGGTTAAAAATGCAAAACAGTTGATAGGAACTAAAAAAAAAAATCTAGCTTATTTGGAGAGCGGGAGGGCAACATGAAAAACTAGTTTAAAGCAGCTGCATTGGGTGTCACACAGTTGTCTTGTCAAAAGAGTCTCTAAACTTTGGAAGATACCTTTGCGTTTCTCGGGCAGCATGGGTGAACCGACGGGAGAAGAAAGTCAAGGCCTGAGATACTATATGCTTCAAAGGTAATAAATAGATTGCTGGCTGGGCACATTTTTCCGATCTGATTTGAGGTGGATCGTTTGTGGGGAGCTTTGATGTAGAATTTTGGACGACGTGTGTTTTAAAAGTTGACGGAATTAATGTTAGCGGAATTGAGAACTGGTTCCTGACAGTTTTTAATCTTTTTTTGTGGGGGGGAGGGGACGATATACAGGTGGTTCTTAACTTAGGACCACAATTGGGCCCAAAATTTCTTAAGTGAGCTTTGCTCCATTTTATGACTTTCCTTGCCACTGTTGTTAAGTGAATCACTGCAGTTGATAAGTTAGTCACTCAGTTGTTAGGTGAATCTGGCTTCCCCATTGACTTTGCTTGTCGCAAAAGGGGGTCACGTGACCCCTGGGGACACTGCAACTGTCGTAACTATGTGTCAGTTGCCAAGCTTCAGAATTTTGATCACGTGATCATGGGGACGCTACAAAGGTTGTACCTGTGAAAAACGGTCATAAGTCCCTTTTTCCAGTGCCACTGTAACTTTGAACGGTCATTAAATGAACTGTTGTAAGTCGAGGGCTATCTGTATTTGGCTAACTTGCCACTTGAAGGCAAGGAATCTCTCCCTGGGTTTGAAAAGGAAGATGTGGAGGGACTTTTCATGCTTTGAAGAATGGTTGAAAAAGTTGGTGCAGAGACTTTTAACTTTGCAGGCAAGCAGAATAACAGAATAATAGAGTTGGAAGGGACCTTGGAGGTCTTCTAGTCTGACTCCCTGCTCAGGCAGAAATCCCTGTACCATTTCAGACAAATGGCTGTCCAGTCTCTTCTTTAACATCCCCAGTGTGTTGGAGCATACACAACTTCTGGAGGTAGGTTGTTCCACTGGTTAATTGTTCTGTCAGAAAGTTTCTCCTTAGTTCTAGGTTGCTTCTCTCCTTGGTTACTTTTCTACCCGTTGCTTCTTGTCCTGCCTTCAGGTGCATTGGAGAATAGCTTGACTCCCTCTTCTTTGGGGCAGCCCCTGAGATACTGGAAGACTGCTATCATGTCACCCCCTCGTCCTTCTCTTCATTAAACTAGACATTCCCAATTCCAGCAACTGTTCCTTGTATGTTTTAGCCTCCAGTCTCCTAATCCTCTTTGTTGCTCTTCTCTGTACTCTTTCTAGAGTCTCAACATCTTTTTTACATCGTGGTGAGCAAAACTGGATGCAGAATTCCAAGTGTGGCCTTACCAAAGCATTGTAAAGTGGTATTAATACTTCACGTGATCTTGATTCTTGTTAGTGCAGCCTAGCACTGTGTTGGCTTTTTTGGCAGCTGCAAATTTACGAAGAGTGCAGCTTCATGATGTTATGTTATTGCCTTTTGCAACCTCTTCCAACAAGGCAATGGGGGAAGCTGGATTTGCATAACGAGCCTGTGATTCACTTAACAACTGCAGTGATTTGCTCAATAACCTGGGCAAAAGAGGTTTCAAAATGGGCATGACTCACTTTAACAACTGCCTTGTTCAGCAACAGAATATTCTGGTCCCAATTGTGGTCGTATTTCAAAGATAACCTGCAAATACAGGCAGTTCTCAACTTACAACAGTTCATTTAGCGACTGTTCAAAGTTACAATGACACTGAAAAAAGTGATTTACGACCGTTTTTCACAGTTACGACAATTGCAGCATCCTCATGGTCACGTGATCAGTATTTGGACACTTGCCAACTAGCTCATATTTACGATGGTCGCAGTGTCCCGGGTTCATGTGATCCCCCTTTGCGACCTTCTGACAATCAAAGTCAATGGGGAAACCGGATTCACTAAACAACCAGGTTATTAACTGAACAACTGCAGCGATTCACTTAACAATGGTGTCAAAAAATGAGGCAAAACTCACTTAATTCACGTCTCACTTAACAACAGAAGTTCTGATCCCAATTGTGGTTGTATTTCAAGGACTACCTGCAAATAAACAAACTCTCTGTTCTGATAGTTTCTCTGGATCGGTGCTATTATGGGATACTAATGCTGGAATTCCAGCTGTGCTTATTGAAGTCAGAAGAAATAATTTGGAATTGGCATGCTTTTATTTATTTCTGAATTTTAGAAAAGATCTTGCTCTAACTAGGGGTATATCTAATATTTCCATTGCTTTTCCATAATGATGGAATCTGGCATTTTTTCCTCGTTCACAGAATGTCGTGCCCTGATGTGAGGATCAAAGATTCCACTTCTTAACAGTTTCAGTCCCTAGAGTCCTTGACATTTTGAGCATTTCAGCCCTGGGAAATTGTGTTTGTACCTTCAAATCATATTTGAACTCTTGGTGACTGTTCGGATTAGTACAGGCAGTTTTCTTGGCAAGTTTTTCAGGAGCAATTTGCTATTACTTCCTTCCTAGGGCTGAGGCAGAGTGGCTGGCCCAAGGCCACCCAGATAGCTTTGTGCCTAAGGCAGGACTAGAACTCATGGTCTCCTGGTTTCTTGCCAAATTGGCCTTAATATATCTCCTACACACTCTCTAGGGTTGTCCCAAAGGTGCTTTTTCAAAAGGCAACTGGACTTGGTTTTTCCTTGAAGAGGTTTTGCTTCTCATCCAAAGAGCTTCTTCAGTTCTGACTGAATGGTGGAGAATGGAACTCAAGAACTGAAGAAGCTCCTTGGATGAGAAGCGAAACCTCTTCAAGGAAAAACCAAGTCCAGTTGCCCTTTGAGAAAGCATCTTCAGGACAACCGTGACTTAGATGATTGAGAACTTGCGAAGATATTCTCTAGGGTTCAAGACAACATCCTCAGAACTTGGTTTGTTTTTGGTTCTCCTTCAAAATGCTAATACTTCTCTTAAAATTCCTTCCTTTGGTGGGGGGGACGTCATGGTCTGTAGCTTATTAGCCAAGATCTTAGGTTCGGGTCTTGGCCTCTAGTGTCTCTGCAACATCTTCTGACAACTCTTAACGGTGTTGTGTTCCTTATCTCCCCAGGCCAAGCATGTCCGGCCTTCACCTCATGAAACAAGGCCGAGACAGGAAGAAGGTGGATATACAGAGGGATTTCACTGTGGCGTCTCCAGCAGAATTTGTCACCCGTTTTGGAGGAAACAAAGTTATTGAGAAGGTAAAGAATGGAACGGAATGGAACAGAACAGAATAGAATTTGGGCTCTACACTATAAAAAAGATATTGAGACTCTAGAAAAAGTGCAGAGAAGAGCAACAAAGATGATTAGGGGACTAGAAGTTAAAACGGTTACAGGAACTAGGCATGGCTAGTCTAGTGAAGAGAAGGACCAGGGGAGACATGATAGCAGTGTCCCAATATTTGAGGGGCTGTCACAAAGAGGAAGGGATCAACCTATTTTCCAAAGCACCCGAAGGCCAGACAAAGAATAACGGATGAAAGCTGATCAAGGAGAGATTCAACCTGGAAATAAGGAGAAATTTCCTGACAGTGAGAACAATCAATCAAGGAAACAGTTTGCCTTCGGAAGTTGTGGGAGCTTCATCACTGGAAGCTTTCAAGAAGAGACTGGACTGCCATCTGTCAGAAATGGTGTAGGGTCTCCTTCTTGGGTGGGGGGGGTTTGGACTAGATGACCTACAAGGTCCCTTCCAACTCTCTGCTTCTGCTTTAGAATAGAATAGAATAATATTAATAGAATAGAATAGAATAATATTAATAGAATAGAATAGAATAGAATAATATTAATAGAATAGAATAATAATAGAATAAAATAGAATAGAATTAATAGAATAAAAGTAGAATAGAATAGAATAGAATAGAATAGAATAGAATAGAATAGAATAGAATAGAATAGAATAGAATAGAATAGAATTCTTTATTGGTCAAGTGTGATTAGACATACAAGGAATTTGTCTCAGGTGCAGAAGCTCTTTACATACAAAACAACAAAGTAATAATAATCATAATGATACCGTAGCATCATTATTCATAGTATCATTAGTGAGTTTTCTTTCTCACTCATCTCTCTGGCTCCAGTTTCTTTTAAAACTTTTAAAACTTTTTAATGACTTTTAAAACATTAAAAGAATTTAAGACCTTAGAAAAAGATGTTTGAGACCCAAACTTACCATTGCAGCATCCCCATGGTCACGGGTTGAAAACTTGGTGCTTGGCAACTGGCATGTATTTAGGATGGTTGCAACGTCCCCAGGGACACAGGATCGCCATTTGTGACCTTCCCAGCTGATTTACGACAAAAAAAGTCAATAAGAAACTGGATGCTTTATGACCATGTGATTCACTTAATAATTGATTAAAACCATAGGGGGGAAAAGGTTGCATTGGACATCTCACTTAACAGTTGTCTTGCTTAGTGATGGCCATTCTGGTCCAAATTGTAGACATAAGCCAAGGAGTACCTGTAGTTCAGAAGACCATGACAAATTAAGGGGTATCTATGCAGAGGTGATTCTTCTCAAAGCTCTGGTTAGTCTTAGATGAGAATATGGCTCTCTTGGGATGACGTCCATCTCACATTGGCTCTTTCTGTTCATTAATCCAAGCAATGTGGACATATATCTGTCCAACCAGCCTAGAATAGAGTAGAGTAGAGTAGAGTAGAGTAGAGTAGAGTAGAGTAGAGTAGAATAGAATAGAATAGAATAGAATAGAATAGAATAGAATAGAATAGAATAGAATAGAATAGAATAGAATAGAATAGAAGCTGGAAGGGACCTTGGAGGTCTTCTAGTCCAGCCCCCTGCTCAAGCAGGAGAACCTATACCATCTCTGACAGGTGATTGTGTAGTATTTTCTTGAAAACCTCCAGTGATGGAGTGCCTACGATTTTTGGAAGCAAGCTGTTCCACTGGTTGATTGTCCTCACTGTCAGGAAGTTTCTCCTTAATTCCAGGTTGCTTCTCTCTTTAATCAGTTTCCAACCATTGTTTCTCGTCCTTCCCTCTGGTGCTCTGGTGAACAAAGTGACCCCCTCTGCCTTGTGGCAGCCCCTCAGATACTGGAACACTACTATCATGTCTCCCCTATTTCTTCTTTTCTTTAGACTACTAGCCAAACCCAAGTCCTGCAGCCGTTCTTCGTATGTTTTGGTCTCCAGGCCTTTGATGATCTTAGTTGCTCTTCTCTGAATTTTTTTTGCAAACTCTCAACATCTTTTTTGTGATATAGTGACCAAAATTGGCTGCAGTATTCCAGGTGTGGTCTCACTAGGGTTTTGTAAAGCGGTACTAATACTTCGCGTGACCTTGATTCTGCAAACCCTTCAGAATGCAAATCAACCGCACAACCAACCATAGATAGCACTGACCCTCAACCAACCCACACAACCCCCCCCTCCCACCAGCAGTTCACCCCCAAATGACCCTGACCTGGTGTAACTTCCTTATCACAAGACCCATCGCAAGTCTCACTCATGACTCACGCCTGAGCCATTACAAGACCATTACTCGACACACCCACACCTGAAGCCCTTATAAACAGAAGAACACTGACATCTCCTAAACCAGGGGTAGGCAACCTTGGCTCTTTTATGACTCATGGACTTCAACTCCCAGAATTCCTAAGCCAGCCATTGAAGTCCATGAGTCATAAAAGAGCCAAGGTTGCCTACCCCTGACTCCCCTGAAGATGTTACCTAGCCTGGTAATGAAAAGTTCGGAAACCAACCCTCAAGCTCGGAGAACGAATCTTCACCCTCACATATATCTAAATGGCATGGGCCCGGATTATCTAAGGGAGCACCTGCTGCCAGCGTCAATTTCCCATCGTCCTGTGCGCTCCCACAGGGAGGGCCTTCTCAGGGTACCGCCGGTCAAGGATTGCCGACGGGCGATCCACAGGGGGAGGGCGTTCTCTGTGGGCGCGCCTGCCCTATGGAATCAACTGCCAACGGAACTCCGGACTGCCCCCGACCTTCGTTCATTTCGCCGGGACCTAAAAACCTGGCTCTTTGAGCTATCTGGTCTGGACTGAGGGGTTTAATGTTTTTAAATTGTGATTTAATTTTTGCGGCTAGACTTAATTTAATTTATTTTAATTTATTTTAATTTTATATTGGATTGTTTTTAAATTTTGCCTTGTAAACCGCCCTGAGTCCTTTGGGAATAGGGCGGTATATAAACCAAATAAATAAATAAATAAATAAATAAATAAATAAATAAATAAATAAATAAATAAATAACTGTGTCAGTTGTGCTGTCCAGATAGTTATTTCCCAGTTTGATTGGTGATTGCAAATCTGAACTATTGTATCCTTTCTGTTTCACATTTCCTCTCTGTCTAGGTTCTCATTGCCAATAACGGGATAGCGGCAGTCAAATGCATGAGGTCCATCCGACGCTGGTCTTACGAGATGTTCCGGAATGAGCGAGCCATTCGTTTCGTGGTTATGGTGACGCCCGAAGACTTGAAAGCCAACGCAGGTGAGCATAAGGACTGTGCTTTTATAAGAGTTCTGGTGGCGCAGTGGTTAGAATGCAGTATTGCAGGCTAACGTTGCCCACAGCCTAGAGTTCGATCCTGACCAACTCGAGGTTGACTCAGCCTTCCATCCTTCCGAGATCCGTAAATGAGGACCCGGATGTTGGAGGCAAAATGCTGACTCTGTAAACTCCTCAGAGAGTGCTGCAAAGCGCTATGGGGCGGTAAATAAGTCTAAGTACTCTTATTTGCTTTGCTTTTCATTACTCTTGCAGGGAAAAATGGTAAATTACAGATAGTCCTCCACTTACAGCTATTCGTTTAGTGACCGTTCAAAGTTGCAACGGCACAGGGAAAAGTGACTTATGACTGTTTTTCACACTTTTGCACACCGTTGCAGCATCCCCGGGGTTGCCTGATCAAAATTTGGGTGCTTGGCACTGGACATTGCAAAAGGCTGAAAATGTGACCGGTCATAAATTGAGAACTAGTGGTATATTACTCCAGTAGGCAGACAGTGAATAGGTAGCATTATTTCAGGGAGTCACTTCAATTATGTACCAGGAAGCAAACTTCCTATGATCTTCTGGGCTGTCCTTACCATTCTCTGTATGGACTTTCTATCTGAGGCCCTGCTACCACCAAACCAGACAGTAACAAACTGCATCACTGTCTGATTTGGTGGTAGCAGAGCCTTAGATAGAAAGTCCATACAGAGAATGGTAAGGACAGCTGAGAAGATCATAGGAAGCTTGCTTCCTGGTATTCAGGATGTTGTTTATAAGCGCTTTTCTGTGCTTAGAGCTCAAAGTATTGTTAGAGACCCCACACCCCCACTTTACAGTCTGTTTCTGTGGCTCCCCTCTGGGAGGAGGTTTTGAAGTATTTACAGCAGGATCACCCGATTCTGTAATAGCTTTGTTCCTTATGCCATCCGTCTGGTAAACTCACAAGATTCGTTTTTTTCACCATCCACATGTATAAATAACCCGAACTAGACTGTGTTGTTTCTCTGTGTCATATAATATATGTGGGTATATGCATAAATATCTATTTATTTATTTTTGTCATATTTAAGTAGTGTATATTGGAGGTGGTGACCTTTTGAGAGCAGTATGCAAGAAAATTTCATTTTAATGTATGCCGATTAATGTACATTCAAACTGACAATAAAGTTATTATTCCATTCTGTTCTGTTCCGTTCCACTCCACTCCATTATTCTATTCTATTTCTATTTCTATTTCTATTTCTATTTCTATTTCTATTTCTATTTCTATTTCTATTATTTCTATTTCTATTTCTAGGCCTGGGGCTCAGGAATGTGCTAAAAGCCCTGTCACTTGGTTTTACTGTTAGTTGCTGTTTCTACTTATTTATTTTGTGGATGTTTTAATTTGTTTTAATTTTTTTTTATAATTTAAAATTTCTAAAGCCTCCCAGAGTCACTTGGTTGAGTTAGGCAGCTATAGAAATTGAATGAATAAATAAATAAATAAATTCTGCAAGGGAACGCCCTTGGCTCTGTTTCATTAAGTCCCGCCCCCCCAAAAAAGAGAAGAAATCCCAAACAATTGTTCCCTCATGAATCTTAAGTTCAGGTGATACACACATCGTTGTTGTTTTAAAAAAATCTGTTTGGGAAATGTAGACGTTTCTAATTAAATGAGCAGCTTAATTACCCTCTTGTTTTTCATATTTTCAGAATATATTAAAATGGCTGATCATTATGTCCCGGTACCTGGAGGTCCAAATAACAATAACTATGCAAATGTGGAACTGATACTGGAAATTGCAAAACGGATACCTGTACAGGTGAGAAGGTGGAAATACAGAATTTAAAAAACAAAGAATGCTTATTAAGGATGTTGTTGGCCTCATTCTAACATATTTGTGTCTGTAGATCAGGGGTCTTCCAACATGGCCAGGCACACTGGCTGAGGAATTCCGGGAGTTGAAGTTCACAAGTTCACAAGTCATAAAAGGGCCAAGTTTGAAGACCCCTGGTGTAGATTTAGCTTAGCATGCTACCCACTTTGGTTTGTAAACTAGGCCTAATTAAAATTTAGCTT